>NC_142941.1:34024308-34029308 GCF_046866305.1 Octopus bimaculoides | reverse complement strand
CTTGAGGTCATTGGCTTGGAAAGACAAGTAACTACTGTAATAAAAGCGCCAATATTATCCAAGAATTCTTGGTTACTCAGTCATGGAAACTCTTCCAGCGTTTAGAGAATGGTGAAGCTTCTCTGTAAAATAAATGGCACCAATGTGGCTGTCTCTTTCAGCTCAACAGTATTTCTTGAAATGGTTCTGCAGGTTTGCTCTTGTTTTTACCGTTGTTTTATTGTTGTTTTACTTATTGGCATTGTTGGAATAGATTTTTGTTATGTTATTCTCTGTGTTTATTATAGATGCAAGCATGCACATGTGTATATATATATATATACACACACACATGGATGCATATACACATACATGTGCATGCGAATCTGCATACACATGTGCACCCCCACACACACGCACACATACCCAATATAGATGCCACGCACACACACAATGCATGCACATATAGGCATACATACATACATACATGCATACACACATACATATATATACACACAGAAAACACATGTGAGCACACAGCATGTATACAAACACATGCCCACGCTAATATACACACACAGTACACATCTGTACACACAGCACACATATACACACATACACACGTATATATGTACACAGTGCACATATGCACACACACACACACACACTACATATACACACATGTAGACATATATGTACATATATATGTATGTGTATATATTTACACTTTGTTTTTAAAGTGCCCAGTATATATATATATATATATATATATATATATATATATATATACATATATATATATATATATACATAATATATATATACATACATAATATATATATATGAATATACATATGTGTGCGTATATAAATATACATACGTAATATATATATATACAAACATATATACATACATATATATAATATATATATACATACATATAATACATATATATATATATATATATATATATATATATATATATATATATATATATATATATATATGTATATAGATATAAATAGATAGATAGATATAAACATGTATACTGTATAGTGTGATTATATTTATATATTTGTCTAATGTCTTTTGCGGTTTCTTTTAAGTTCTATGAATACTTTATCAATCAGACAGACATAGGGGTCCCAATTCAAGATGGCACCAGACATCATTGTTTCATTGGTTGACTCACAGTCATGTGAATCCCTTGTCATGGACAGTGCTTCACTACAAAAATATAACATATTCAATAGGCAGTGAGACTATGTTTTAATGAATTGGTAGTAATATTCTGCTGTTACTTGGAAGGGTTATTATGCCAATAACAAACACATGCACTGGTTCTATTTCACTGCTTTTAACTATTATTATTATTATTATTATCGAGCTAGCAGAATCGCTGGCACACTGGGTGACATGCCTAGTAGTGTTTCTTCTGCCACTAGGTTCTGAGTTCAAATTTCACCAAGATCAAATTTACCTTTCATCCTCTCGGGGTTGATAAAATAAGTACCAGTTGAACACTGGGGTTGATGTAATCGACTCATACCCTCTCCCAAAATTGCTTCTCTTGTGGAAAAATTTGAAACCATTATTATTATTATTATCAAGCTGGCAGAACCGTTAGCACACCAGGCAAAATACTTAGTGGTATTTCATCTGCTGCTACGTTCTGAGTTCAAATTTTGCCAAGGTCAACTTTGCCTTTCAGGATCGATAAATTAAGGGATTGATGTGATCGATAGTCCCCTCTCCCCACAAAATCCAGGCCTTGTGTCTATAGTAGAAAGGATTGATATTATTACCTCCATCTTCGCTTAGGTGGAGGTATTGTTTTCAGTTGTGTTTGTTTGTTTGTTTGTCCATGGACAAAATATCTCAAAAACTACTGGATGGATTCTGATGAAACTTTCAGGGATGCTTGGCCTTGTGACTGGCACAATCTCATTAGATTTTGGGATCAATCTGGGACCGAACAAGGATTCTGGATTATTTTTTATATTTTCTTTACATGTATATGTAAAGTTTCACATAGTTCTCTTGTACATACGCACACATACACACATATGCTCACACATTTTCAGCGTTGACCATTACCATCCCATATCCATTGTACACACACATGCACGTAGACATACCTCTCTTTTACACACACATATACTCACACTTCAAGGGCTGTTTATCAGCTGTTTCACTCCTTCCTTCTTTATTCATCTATCACCCGTTCCTTTCTCATTTATACAACACTCTCTTTGCCACCTTGTTTCGCCTTTCTCATTGTCATTACTTTCTCTCACTCCCTCTCAGTCATGGCTATTACTCTCACTACTTCTCCTTCACTGTATTAGCATTTCATCTCCTCTCCCTTCATCTCTCACTCAATATATATATATTTGGATTATTTTTCTGTTTGAGAGCGATTGGGTTCATTTTTAATATTCTCGTTTGTGAGAGCAGTCAATTTTATTTCAGATGTTCTCATTTTAAAAATCATCTCTGGTCAATCGTTTAGAGGACATTGGTGCTGCATTGGCAGAGGTTTGCGCTCTCTGAGTGCTCTTATTATTATCATTATTATCATTATTATTATTCTTGTTGTTATTTTTATTATTATCATTAAGGAGGTGAACTGGCAGAATTACCACACCAGGTGAAATGCTTAGTGGTATTTCATCTGTCTTTACATTCTGAGTTCAAATTCCACCAAGGTTGACTTTGCATTTCATCCTTTCGAGGTCAATAAATTAAGTACCAGTCAAGTAATCGACTGGCCCCCCTCCCACTAAATTTCAGGCCTTGTGCCTATAGTAGAAAAGATTATTATTATTATTATTATTATTATTATTATTATTATTATTATTATTATTATTATTGTTATTATTATTATCTTAAGATGGCAGCTGGCGGAATCATTAGGATGCCAGACAAAACACTTGGTGCCAATTCTTCTGGTACTACATTCTGAGTTCAAATTCTGCTGAGGTTGATTTTGCTTTCACTTTTTGGGGATTGATAAAACAAAGTGCCATTTGAGCCCAGGAGTCTACATAATCAACTATCCCGCCCCATTAAAATTCCTGGACTTGCGCCAAAATTTGAAACCATTGTTGAGATGTCAGATTTGTTATCCTACTGAACAGAATGCTTAGTTATTCTTTTACTTGTTTTAGTCATTTTGACTGCGGTCATGCTGGAGCACTGCCTTGAAGGGTTTAGCCAAATGAATTGACCCCAGCATGTAATTCTTTTTAAAGCCTGGTACTTATGCTATCAGTCTCTTATTGCCAAACCACTAAGTTATGGAGATGTAAACACACCAACACCAGTTGTCAAGCAGTGACAAGGGGAGACAAACACAGACACAAAGACACACACATAGATATATGCATACATATACATACATATATATATATATATGTATATATATATATATATATATATATATATAAATTTAAAGAATGGAGTAAAAGCATGTTATAACTGCATGCTTTTATTCCGACATATGTTTCGAAGAATTACAATTTATGCGATCCATAGGAATCGGCGATGTTAAAAATGTAAACTTCTCCTCAGGGAAATGTACGTTTAAGCTGGTTCCAATACATTTCCAATACAGATCCTATGGATCACATAAATTGTAATTCTTCGAAACATATGTCGGAATGAAAGTATGCAGTTATAACATGCGTTTACTCCATTCTTTAAATTTATATATACTCAAATACCCAAAATATCAAGGAGTTTCTGCCTCACAAACAGGAGTTACACCACAGTTATTTTGTGATCTTTGCTACCCTGGTATCTATTAACCCATTTATTTTATCCGAATTATCTTTAATAGGAGAAAATAAATACATATAATTAAATATATATATATATATATATATATATATATATATACTCTTTTACTCGTTTACTCTTTTACTTGTTTCAGTCATTTGACTGCAGTCACACTGGAGCATCACCTTTAGTCAAGCAAATCGACCCCAGGACTTATTCTTTGTAAGCCTAGTACTTATTCTATTGGTCTCTTAGGCCAAACCGCTAAGTTACGGGGACGTAAACACACCAATGGTTGTTGTCAAACGATGTTGGGGGGGGGGGACAAACAGACATACAAACACACACACACACACATATATATACATATATACGACGGGCTTCTTTTAGTTTCCGTCGACCAAATCCACTCACAAGGCTTTGGTTGGCCCGAGGCTATAGTAGAAGACACTATATATATATATATATACACACGATGGGCTTCTTTCAGGTTCCATCTACCAAATCTACTCACAAGGCTTTGGTCGGCCTGAAGTTATAGTAAAAGACACCTGGTCAAGGTGCCATGCAGGGGGACTGAACCTGCAACCATGTAGTTAGGAAGTAAGGTTCTTACCACACAGTCACGCCTGTACCAAGCTGTGTTAGCAGCATTTCTTCCAGCTCAATATTCTGAGCTCAAGTGTCACAGACATCAGCTTTACCTTTCATCTTTCCAGGATTGATAAAATAAATACCAGTTGTGTGCTGGGGTTGATGTAACTGTCTAGCTTCTTCGTACAAAATTCCAAGCCCTGCAACTAGAGTAAAAAGAATTATTAGCCATCTAGTTAACAACTAAGAAGAGTTGTTAATCAACTAATTAACAACTAGTTAATCATTTAACTAATTGTCTGTTTGATTAATTATTCAGTTAATAAGTTAATCATCTGTATTTGTCAAAGTCCTTTTGCCACCATTCACAACCTAATCAATGACATATCCTCTCTGTGTCAGGTCTGCTTCAGGTCTTTTGTTGGCACATAATTTGTTGTATCTCAGAAGGTTCATAGTGCTTATAATAAACACATATACTGGTTCTATTTTACTGCTTTTATTATTATTAGTCAACTAGTTAACTATTTAACCAATTAACTAATTGTTTGTTTGATTAATCATTCAGTTTTGGGACAGTCATGGACGAGCTGAAACAACATATCATAGCAATTGCACGTAAGCTTTCCAGACAGCAGAAAAAGAAC
>NC_142941.1:34009308-34019308 GCF_046866305.1 Octopus bimaculoides | reverse complement strand
ACTGTATGGACAGTTTTGATGCCCATCTTGGCCAAGTAGGTGCATTCAAAGATATGTGGTAAGAAGTTTGCTTCCCAACCACATGGTTCTGGGTTCAGTCCCACTGCATGACACCTTGGGCAAGTGTCTTCTACTGTAGCCTCGGGCCGACCAAAGCCTTGTGAGTGGATTTGGTAGATGGAAACTGAAAGAAGCCCATCGTATATATGTATGTATATATATATATGTATGTGTGTGTATGTTTGTCTGTGTTTGCCCCCCACCCCACCCACCATCACTTGACAACTGATGCTGGTGTGTCTATGTCCCCGTAACTTAACGGTTCAGCAAAAGAGACTGATACAATAAGTACTAGGCTTACAAGGAATAAGTTCTGGGGTAGATTTTCTCGACTAAAGGCGGTGCTCCAGCATGGCCACAATCAAATGACTGAAACAGGTAGAAGAGTAAAATATGAAAACTGACAGAAGCTCATCACGTGTGTGTGTGTGTGTGTGTGTGTGTGTGTGTGTGTGTGTGTGTGTGTGTATGTTTGTCACTGTGTTTGTCCCCAACACCATTTGACAATCAGTATTGGTGTGCACGCATCCCTATAACTTAGCTGGTCGGCAAAATAAACTACTAGAAAAAGAACCAGGCTTAACAAAAAAAGTAAGTACTGGAGTCAATTCACTCAATCCCAGTAACTTAGCAGTCGAGCAAAAGAGACTAAGCAAAATAAGTGCTACGGTTGATTTACTTGACTAAACACTTGAAGACCATGTCTCAGCATGGTCGCAGTCCAATGAGTAAAACCAGTAAAAGATATATGTATGTATGTATGTATGTATGTATGTATGTATGTATGTATGTATGTATGTGTGTGTGTATGTATGAGTGCATGTAAGTATATGTATGTGTATGTGTGTATGTATATATGTATGTACATACATGTGCATGTACATATGTATGTACATATGTATATATGTATGTACGTATGTATGTACATATGTATGTATGTATATATCTATACATACATTCTGTATCTATACAAATCACAATTCACCATTGGCTCACACCATCATCAACAAAATTCCTCAGGCAATAAATAATATACACCCACTCATCTCTATATTGTTGTGAACACACTAGTGTATGAATACATACATACATGTCTTAATGTGTTTGTCAGTATGCTTATATATTTGTCAAACTTCTGGCATGTGTATGTTTGCATCTACATACATCTATATATGTGTATATGTGCATACATGAATATGTGTGTGATTGTTTGCATGTGTATCAAGTGTATCCATATGTATGTACATATATGTCTATGTGTATATGTGTTGGAGTGTATGAATGTGTCTGTTTACATGTCTGTTCTGTACGTATTTCTCACTCATTTATCATCATGTCTAAGTGTATCTAAGTATATCATATTATATATTCTCCTATATGTAACCAACTTATATATTTAAATGCTCGGTAACACTGCACTGAAATTGCTCTGAGACTCAACTCTGTGTGCATGGTTACATATAGCAGAAACAGCTGCAAGCTAATGAAAGTGATTATGTAACACATGTTCTTTCATTATTCATTTATTCAAATTATACTCCCAATGTGTATATACAAAAGAGTGTAAGTGATATCAGTAAAAAACTGGGTATACAAGACATCAGATGTAGTGTGCAAGAGAGAAAACTCCACCTGTACGGTCATATAATGCTAATGAAAGAAGACAGTTGCATCACAAAGTGCTAATCTCTAACTGTGGAGGAGACATGTGAAATGGGTAGACCCAGAAAGATGTGGGGCAAAGTGGTGAGAAAGGCTCTTCAAACATTGGGCCGCACAGAGGGGAAGACAAGGAACTGAGACCCCTGACAGTTTGCTGTACTTCAGAAGATGTGTCAAGCAAAGTAAAATTGTGGTTGTGCTTGCTTACAGGCAAGTCCCCTACATCCCTCTTCAGCTGAGAGATCCTAATCTTTTAAGCTTGTTGGTGCTGGTGCTAAGAAAAAAATCACCTGTGTTGGTGCTATGTAAATGTGTCTATGCTGGTGCTGTGAGGATGCACTATTACACTCTGTAGAGCAGTTGACGTTTTGGACAGGCATCCAGCTGTAGAAACCATGTCAAAACAGAAATGGAGCCTGGGCAGCTCTTCAGCTGAGCAGTTCTTGTCAAACCTTCCAATCCATGCTATCATGGAAAACCAACATGATTGATGATGATGATGACGACGACAACGACAATGACGACGACGACAACGACGACAACCACCACCACCACCACCACCATCACCATCACCACCACCACCACCACCACCACCACCACCACCTACACCACCACCACCACCACCACCACCACCACCATCATCATCATCATCTGCTGATTCAAATAAGAGTCCAAGCCAGAGAGCTTCACTTGATTTATATTTCCATGCCATGAACCTTCCTATATTATTCTAACAACTGAGCATTAGTACTGCTATGGCTAACCCAAATCATAAAATATATGCATGTGCATATGCATATCTATCTATCTATCTCTATATATATATATCTAATCTCTCTGTATATATATGTGTGTGTGTGTGTGTGTGTGTGTGTGCATGTATATGTATATGTATACATACTTACATACATTCATACATACATGTATATATGTACAACATTTGAGTTACTCACATGTTTTTTCCTGGCTCTCTTTCTTATCTCTCTTCCACTGTTCTTCCTCTTTTTCTTTAGACTTTTCACTGTATATCTGCTGAAAGATTGTCCAAAACACTACACTTTTATTCTATAACTTTACTCTATCACTTTTTTCTTTCTTTGAGCACCAGCCTAATAATATTAACAGTGAATGTCTCTTGGATGTTATTGTTTTTGTATATGATTTTGAATTTTGTTATTGATTTGCTCTCTCTCTCTCACTATATACGTGTTCGTGTGTGTGTGTGTGTGTGTGTTCTTTATTAATGGGTTTACAATGCTACCATTGGTTTCATGCATAAACAATGAATTATCAAGTGTTCCAGTTAAAAATGTTGGTAATTTGTCTCCATTTTTGATGAAGACATGTGAGATTAAATGAGATTTCATGAGATTTCAAATGTTGTATAATGGAATGGAGGGAGACATAAGTTACACAGATAAGGAAAGGTAACTCATTTAGCAATTTCTTGAATTATTTTTTTTTTGCATCAGCCTTGGTTCTTTGTAAGTGTTGATAAAATGTCCATGTCGATTTTGCATCCAGTACATAAATACATTTACACCTAACTTTAATGGATGCAATAGGCTTCATATATCTTCCCTTTTGTGGATGTATACATGCATGTGCATACAGATTATTTTATGGGATTTACAAAATTTTAAACATTTATAAGTTCCAGAAATTATATTGTTCAAATCATATAAGGTCATACATCTGGGTATTATATGTACGCAACTTTGAATTCAAGTATGATTCACAGTAATCAGTGGATGGATAATTGAATAAAGAATGTGTATTTATTATTATTATTATTATTATTATTATTATTATTATTATTATTACTATTACTTTTACATTCTACCTATTATATTATAATTCATCCTGATCGGATAGGTGGTTAAGATAATGTGGCATGTTGAAATTATGCAGTTTGAACTGATGCTTGTGTAAGCAAGGAGAAAAGGTTTACCCACAAAAGTTCAAAATCATCACTGTTGAGTTATGATATTTAACTTTTCTGAAATACTGAGACTGCATCTGCCACTTCATCCCTTATACTTGCTGGCCTTGGCTATGATGCTCCAGTTTATGTAAGTGTTGTCCACATTCCTATTTTTAGGCTATATACATTTCAAACAAAGGTGTTGTGTATCTTTTATTCTTGTCTCTAAATAAAACCAGGTGCAGCATGTATCTTTCTTTCAAAGCATATCCTGTCATTCTAAAGTAAGTTTCTAAGATCCCAATCTATGTCAGTCATATTGGCCTAGTAAACCAGTTCTTTTCCAGACACTTTTTATTCAGAAGACATTTATCATGGAAACTACAGTTACAAGGGTTATATAAAGTGTTCCTAATGCTATTGTTTTAATTGTGGTCAAAGATTCCCAAAACTATCTTATGAAAGCAACTATAGATCACTTTAATCATGTTTCTATTAAAGGTCTTGTGGCATTTATCCTCTCCAACACCAAACCATGTGTTCCATCTAACCTAAGTCAGCATGCAAAATTCAGACATAAAATTGATGATATTGATAATGATGATGATGTGAGTGTGTGTGTGTGTGTGTGTGTGTGTGTGTGTGTGTGTGCGCGTGTGTGTGTGTGTGCGTGTGTGTGTGTTGTGTTTGGTTGCACTGGTGTAAAACAGAACATTATGACAAATGCAAAATTATGTATTTTAATCATATAGAAATCAATAATTTAAAAATTAAACCAAAATAAGCACTGTAACCAATATGATGAGCTGAACGGTTGAATATGGGACCTCAAGAAGGGCAACACACTCCAATAAATGAAACCAATTAAAAAACAAAAAACAAAGGACAGCCATGGCTTTGTGGTTCAGAACGCTGCTTTGCAAGCATGTGATTTAGAGTTCATTCCCACTGCAAGGTACCTTAGGAAAATGTTCTTTACTATAGCATCAGTTTGAACAATGGCTTGTGAGAGAATTTGTAGAAGATGGAAACTGTGTGGAAGCCCATCGTATATATTTATACATTACACATATACATGCATACATATACATACATATATATATATATAAATATATGCACATATATATATGTGTGAATGTACATATATATATATTTATATACGTATATGTATTTTTGTATGTATGTGTGTGTGTGTGTGTGTATGTGTGTGTGTGTGTGTGTGTGTGTGTGCATATGCATGCGTGTCATTCTGTGTATTTTTGTCATCTCAACTACAGCTTAACAATCACTGTTGGTTTGTTCATGTCTCCAGGAATTATAATGGTTCATCAAACGCGTCCGATAGGATAAGTAAATGATTCATAAAGAACATAGATACTGGGCATGGTTTGTTTGACTAAACCCTTCAAGATGGTGACGCAGCATGGCCACAGTTCAATGCCTAAAACAAAACTAATGCATACATGCATACATACCACAATAAGCTTAGAATGCAACAAAAATAATAAGCCACGTCTTAGTATCCTTCTGGGTCTTCATAGAAATAATGCATGCAAATCACCAAAAACTACATACATACATACATACATACATACCCTCACAGACAGCCAAAAAGTACAAATCAAACTTAACTTGCTATACCTCATGTTAAGCTAGATTTCCACTCAAAATAAGATTCTTTCTTTCCCGATCTCTCAGCTAACAAGTCACCAAGATGCAGCCTTGATCGTCTCTGACCGAACTAAAGAGAAAGAGCTAGTAGCGATTGTCCCCGACCGTTTCAGTGAAAAGTCTACGACGTCCACTCATGCGGATAGTGGACACGGCTGGAATGCAGGCAACACTGAACACTATGAAGAGTTACCAGGTATATGTTGATACAAAGATTGAGGCTAGTGTTTGTGGAGTAAAGTTTTATATATACATACATATATACATATATACACACACATATATATCTATATATGCATCTAATACATTTATATATATATATATATAAAATATACATAAATATATTACATAAATATATGAATATATTATATATTATATGTACATTATATATATTATTTGTATACATATATATTATACATGTATACGAACTATATATATATGTATATTATATACATTATATAATGCTTTATATATATACATATATATATATTATGTTGTATAAGTGTGTACATATACACATATATAATGTAAATATATATGTAGGCATGTGGGTGTATATATACATGTACACACATACATATACATAAATTGCATGTATCTGAGTATATATAAGAATGTATATATATAAGAATATATATGTTGATATGTATAAATATACATAAATATACATATATAAGTATTTATATATAAGTTTTTGTATATACCATATATTCATATATATATATATATATATATATATATATATATATATATATATATATATATATATATATATATATATATATATATATATATATACATATGCATATATATATATATATATATATATATATATATATATATATATATATACATATATATATATATATATATGTACATGTGTGTGCGCATATATACATGCACATACATATACATTTATACACACACACATGCACTTATATGTATGTATATGAATGCACGTGCACAGACCCATATATGTTACATGCCTATATACATGTTTATATGTAGTCAAACACTTCATTACATATACAGATGTATGTTTATGCCTGTGTATATAGCATATACCCACACACACCCACACACCCTGAGCATGTATGTGCATTTGTGTATATATAATATGCTAGAATCCTTCCAACTGCTCTAAACTTTCCTCGTCTTCCTCTGAGTACAACACACTTGCCAACGCACCTTACGTTCCTCTTGCTTACTTAATGCAGCAAATAGATCTGAATATGAATGACACGTTACATTTGCCAAACGCAGATAATTGCTCAGAAGAAACTGATTGTTTGTGTGTGTGTATGTGTGTCTACCAGTATATAACAGCATAAATATATATGTGTATGTATGTATGCATGTATGTATACATATATATATATATATATATATATATATATATATATATATATATATATATTTATGTATATATATATATATATATATTTATATATATATATATATGTGTGTGTGTGTGTGTGTGTGTGTGTATATACATATATATATATACATATAAATGCATATATATAGTATATATTCATGCATATATATAGTATATATTCATGCATATATATATTATATATATATTATATATATATATATATATATATATATATATGTATTTATGCATATATATATATATATATATATATATATATATATATTTATATATATATACATAGATATATATATACATATAAATGCATATATATAGTATATATTCATGCATATATATATTATATATATACTATATATATATATATATATATATATATATATATTTATGTATGTCTATGGATATTTGATATTTAATATATATATATATATACATAATATGTATATATCTCGATATATAATATATAAAATATATATATATTATATAATTATATATATAGGTGCATACATACATATAAATATATATATACGTACGTTTGTAAGTGTGTGTGTGTATATATATATGTACGAATACATACATATATTGATATGTACCCATATATATATATATATATGTGCATGTATGTATAAATGAATACAGACATGGAGAGAGAGAGGGGGGAGAGAGAAACAGAGACAGAGACAGTGAAATGTACATAGCTACACTTTTTTAAAACATTTTGTTTTATTCTTTCCAGCCAATCCTATCCTGTCTTAGTAGTAGTAGTAGTAGTAGTAGTAGTAGTAGTAGTAGTAGTAATGGCAGTAATAGCAGTAACAGCAGCAGCAATCTCGACAACAACAACAACAAGCAACAAATTGAAAATTTCAGAAGCTATATATTTTGATCTTGCTAACTGGTAATGTGGGAATGTAGCAGCACACATACACATGCATACATACACACACACACACACACACACACACACGTATATATATATATATATATATATATATATATATACACATATATATATCTCTGTATATATGTATATCTATTTATATATATATATATATATATATATATATATTCACACACACACATATATCCATGTATGTATGTATGTATGTATGTATATATTTTATAATTTTGATTTGTGCTTTAAATTTTACGTTTTGGGAATTTTGCATTTCATATCACTTTTTTTTTTTTTCCTCTCACTATAAAAGTTGGTGATAAATTATATGAAATATACAAAAATGGTGTAAAATAATAACAATAGCAATAACAACGACAACAACAATAATAATAATAATAACAATAATAATAATAATAATAATAATAATAATAATAATAATAATAATAATAATGATGATAAAATATTACTAATACTAATATTAATAAGATGAATAACAACAACTACAATAATTGTAATAATGATAATAATGATAATAATAATAATAATAATAATGATAATAATAATAATAATGATAATAATATTAATAATGATAATAATAATAATAATAATAATAATAATAACAACAACAAGACTGATGATGATGATGTATATGCCATCATTTATCAACTATAAAGTAATATATTAACAAGGAAAAACATTTCAAGTGGCCAGAAATTTTTGCAGAAAAAAAAATTTCAAATAAATAACGGAAAAGAAAATGATTTTCTTTATATTTTGCTTTTTTTTTTGTTTTGTTTTGTTTTGTTTTCTTGTTTTTAGCCTGTCAAACTATTTATGATTCACATTATTAAAAAGTAAAAAATGAAAATTATAAAGGAGGAGGAGGAGTGATGATGATGATGATGAGGAGGAGGAGGAGGAGGAGGAGGACGAGGAGGACGAGGACGAGGACGAGGAGGAGGAGGGGAGGGGAGGGGGTAGGAGGGGGGGTGGGGAGGGGGAGGGTAGGAGGGGGGATGGGAGGGGGAGGGTAGGAGGGGGGAGGGGAGGGGGAGGAGGGTTGTGGTGCAACCTCAGTCATATGACTGGTACTTTATTGTATCAAACCTGAAAGGACAAAAGCAAAGCTGACTTTGGTTACATTTGAAACAAGAACATAATGAGTTGAAAGAAATACTGCAATGCATTTTTGCCAATGTGCTAGCAGTCCTGCCAGCTCACTCCCTTAATAATAATAATAATAATAATAATAATAATAATAATAATAATAATAATAATATTGATAATGATTTCATTTATTTGCCAACTGGGCAAAATGATGAGGGGGACAATACGAAACAGACATGGAGATTCAGTGTGACACAGAGTGTGACAAGGAGTGCGTTGCGATAGACAGCACTCTGTTGGTTATGACAATAAGGGTTCCAGTTGGTCCAATCAACAGAGCAATCTACGCATGAAATTAACGTGCAAGTGGCTGTGCACTCCACAGATACGTACCCTTAATGTAGTTCTCAGAGAGATTCAGCATGATACAGATTGTGGCAAGGCTGGCCTTTTGAAATACAGGTAAAATTCATTTTTGCCAGGTGAGTGGACTGGAGCAATGAGAAATGAAATGTCTTGCTCAAAGACATAATGCACTACCAGGAATCGAACTCATGACCTTATGCACGTGAACAAAATGTCCTAATCACTAAGCCATGCACCCTCACTCAAAGCCAACATAATCGGAGAGAGGAAAAGACAACCTGAAGTAAAAAACAGTGGACAAAAGTCATTGATGAGCTATACTCCATAGTGAACGAAGGCCTTAACGAAATAAGTAGTTTTGCCGATTATGTCAGCTCCTGTTCTTAACTGGACCTTATTTTATTGATTTCGGAGGGATTTTATTTACTCTACAGGATTTGAACACAGAATGTAAAGACCTGGGATAAATGTAATTTTTCCGACATTCATTCTTTCAGTCTTTCATTTGTTTCAGTCATTTGACTGAGACCATGCTGGAGCATTGCCTTTAGTCGAACAAATCAACCCCAGGACTTACTTTTGTAAGCCTAGTACTTATTCTATCAGTCTCTTTTGCCGAACTGCTAAGTTACAGGGATGTAAACACACTAACATCAGTTGTCAAGCAATGGTGGGGGGGGGGGACAAACACAGACACACAAACATATGCACATACACACACATATATATATATATATATATATATATATATATATATATATATATATATATGACAGGCTTCTTTCAGTTTCCATCTACCAAATTCACTTACAAGGCTTTGGTCAGCCTGAGACTATAGTAGAAGACACTTGCCCAACATGCCACACAGTGGGACTGAACCCAGAACCATGTGGCTGGTAAGCAAGCTACAAAGCAACCA
>NC_142941.1:33996808-33999308 GCF_046866305.1 Octopus bimaculoides | reverse complement strand
TAATAAAACATATAATAGCAAGACAAAAACGAAATGATGAGGTAACTTATGAGCAGAGATGTTACATGGTCAGTGACCGTTAGGTTTGTTTACATAGAGATATAAAGGGGTCAATGATATTATTCCATGGGCTTTAGGAATAAGAACGCTTGTTTACACTGACCAGGTAACATCTCTGCTCGTAAGTTACCTCATCATTTCGTTTTTGTCTTGCTATTATATGTTTTATTATGAACTCCCTGAAGAGAAATATATGAGGAATCCCAGCAGCTCTTTCTTCTTTGTGAAAGGGCTGTCATTTATTTTGAAACATGTGTAGGAATTAAAGGAACTTTTATTTATATGCATTTTGCTCCATTTATTATTATAATCCATATCTTCTCAAAATGTATCACTTTAACTTGGTATCTCTACCTGTAAAACGGCTGTGATATCTTGTTTTTTAGTGTAATTTTGCTACCTCTGGTAACTATAAACATATTTAAATTATCAAAGGTTTTAATAACTGAGATAATATTAATATATACATAAACTAATATATATATATATATATATATATATATATAGACCCAGTAAGCCAAGTGAGACCATAATCTGTGGCCTCTGCCAGGGGTGTAGCCAGCCCACTTATGCATACCTTTCCTTCATTGAACACTAAACTCTGCTTGCGAAGACCTGTTGGGGCAAGTGAAATCGAAATCGTAATTGAACCAAATTAGATGACTGGCACAGGTGCCAGTGGAGCGCTAACGGCACCGTCCAAGCATGATCATTGCCAGAGCAGCTGTCTGTCTTCCATGCCAGTGGCACAGGAAAAAGACATTCGAGCAAGGTCATTGCCAGTGCCGCTTGACTGGCGCCTGTGCAGGTGGCATGTAAAAAACACTATTTTGAGCCTGGCCATTGCCAGTACCGCCTGACTGGCCCTCGTGCCGGTGGCACATAAAAGCACCCACTACACTCTCAGAGTGGTTGGTGTTAGGAAGGGCATCCAGCTGTAGAAACTCTGCCAGATCAGATTGGAGCCTGGTGCAGCCATCTGGTTCGCCAGTCCTCAGTCAAATCGTCCAACCCATGCTAGCATGGAAAGCGGACGTTAAACGATGATGATGATGATGATATATATATATATATATATATATATATGTGTGTGTGTGTGTATATATATTTGTGTGTGTATGTATATGTATAATTTTATAAAAGTATGTGTGTTTGTGTGTATGCATATATGCATGTATGTATAGACTTTGTTGTTGTGTTCTGATATATGTGTTTGTGAGTGAAGAATGTGTGTGTGTGTGCATGTGTTTGTGTGTGGGTGCGCTTGTGTATTCATGCATGTTTTTTTATGTTCAATGCTATGCTTTACTGCATTTTGCATCTACATATACATTTTTCCCTCCTTTCTTCCAATTGTTTATCTTACCATTATTTTAATTCCCCTTCCCTTATCACCATTATTTATTCTTCGATCTGTCAAGCACCATGCACTGCCAGGCAATTCCTCATCACCAGAAAGACAGTGCATCAAGCTTCCATACACCCTCTTCGGTAGAGTTTGGTATGGCAGCATGAATTGAAAAGACTGTTTCAAAAAAACCATGTGATTCTAGCCTCAATACTGCTGTGTAAGCAGAACCCTAGACATAGACAAGCATCTTCTGCTGCAAATCCCTGCCTTGGAGGTGTGTGGGGGCGGGGAACCAGTATCTTGTGAATGGTATCTGGTGGTTGGATATGGTACAGGAAAGTGTAGGATTTGCATATATATGTATAACACTATCATCATCATTAACAGCAGCAGCAGAAAACAGCACTTTCATTATCACCATCACCATCATCATCATCATCATCATCATCATCATCATCACCATCATCATCGTCATCATCACCATCGTTATAAACATCATCATCATGAGCATCATCAATGTCCTCACCACCATCGTCATCATCCTCATTATTATCATTATCATCAGCAGCAGCCGCATCCTCGTCATCATTGTCATCATCATCATCATTGTCATCTCATTATCATCATCATCATCATCATCATCATCATCATTATCAGCAGCAGCAGCAGCATTGTCTTCATTTAACATTCATCTTTTTGTTGCTTGCATAAATCAGACGAATTACTTGCAGCAGATTTTCTGTGGTCAGATGCTCTTCTTGTCACCAATAACCTGCTTTCCAAGCAATGTAATATATATTTCCCACTAAGACACATCATCACAGACAACTGGAGATGAACAACCTTGCTTGTATGATGATGATGATGCTCATTTACAATCATCATTTGAAGTACAGACAATGGTACACACATGCAAACACAAACATACATACATGTATACATACATACATTATATGTATATATATATAGTCATAAATGACTATATATCAAAAATGAGCAATCCTGCAACAATCAACATCTCATCCAATGAGGGAATATATACACTGCAGAATCCAGGAAACTTCACCAGACTGTTGCACTCAGGATCAG
>NC_142941.1:33969308-33989308 GCF_046866305.1 Octopus bimaculoides | reverse complement strand
TGGCAGAGTTTCTACAGCTGGATGCCCTTCCTAACGCCAACCACTCAGAGAGTGTAGTAGGTGCTTTTACGTGTCACCCGCACGAAAACGGCCACGCTCGAAATGTTGTCTTTTATGTGCCACCCGCACATAAAAGAGATAATTTAGAATGGATTTCTCATTTATATATAGCCAGAACCTGAAGACCTTACGGAAAAACTACGAGAGAGAGAGGGAGAGAGAGAGAGAGAGAGAGAGAGAGAGAGAGAGAGAGAGAGGGACTGATTTAGAGAGGATGGAGGGGTAGACAGAGGCATGGCGGGAGAAAAGATCATCATCCTCATCATCATATATATATATATATATATATATATAAAGAGAGAGAGGGGGGGGACCAGTCAAGCAGCACATCACGCTGTAATTCTTGGGCTGAGAAATATAATATATATATATACATCATATATATATATATATGTATATACATCATATATATATATATATAAATATATATATATACATCATATATATATATATATATAAATATATATATATACATCATATATATCATCATCATCATCATCATCGTTTAACGTCCGCTTTCCATGCTAGCATGGGTTGGACGATTTGACTGAGGACTGGTGAAACCGGATGGCAACACCAGGCTCCAGTCTGATTTGGCAGAGTTTCTACAGCTGGATGCCCTTCCTAACGCCAACCACTCAGAGAGTGTAGTGGGTGCTTTTACGTGTCACCCGCACGAAAACGGCCACGCTCGAAATGGTGTCTTTTATGTGCCACCCGCACAAGCCAGTCCAGGTGCACTGGCAACGATCTCGCTCGAAAATCCTACAGGACCCAGTCAGGCGGTACTGGCAACGGCCACGCTCAAAATGGTGCATCTCATGTGCCACCCGCACAAGAACCAGTCCAGGGGCACTGGCAACGATCTTACTTGGCTTGCCGGGTCTTCTCACGCACAGCACATTTCCAAAGGTCTCGGTCAGTAGTCATCGCCTCGGTGAGGCCCAATGTACGAAGGTCTTGCCTCACCACCTCAGCCCAGGTCTTCCTGGGCCTACCTCTTCCACGGGTTCCCTCAACTGTTAGGGTGTGGCACTTTTTCACGCAGCTATCCTCCTCCATTCTCACCACATGTCCATACCAGCGCAATTGTCTCTCTTGCACGCCACAACTGATGCTTCTAATGTTCAGCTTTTCTCTCAAGATACTTACACTCTGACGGGTATTCACATTGACATTACACATCCAACGAAGCATACTGGCTTCATTCCTTGCAAGCTTATGTATGTCCTCAGCAGTTACAGCCCATGTTTCACTGCCATGTAGCATGGTTGTTCGTACGCATGCGTCATACAGTCTGCCTTTTACTCTGAGTGAGAGTCCCTTTGTCGCCAGCAGGGGTAAGAGCTCTCTAAATATATATATATATATCTATATATATATATATATATATATATATATATATATATATATATATATATATATATATATATATATATATATAAAACAAATAATAAATGAGTATATGCATATATACATACAAGTATGTGCATACCTACGTCTACCTGTATATATAGGTGCATATCTGAGTACAGGACATTGCAAACAAAACGTAGACAAAAAAATAATAATAACCAGAGTACAGAAAACACACACGCCACATAGAGAACATTTTCCTTCATCAGCTACCCCCATTCTAACACAGGCGTTTCGAAGAGTTACCGCAGGACGCATCGTTAAAATGGTTCTTCCCACAGACCACAAATTAAATTTGTATACACAAATTTAATTTGTACCATAGAGGAATGTATTGGCAGACAGAAAACGACAGGAAAACAAACGGAAAAGAAAATAAGACAGGAAAACAATCGGAAAAGGCTATACGGCCAGACGTGAAAAATTATGTGTATAATGAATGCTAAGGCTGCTGAAAAGTTCCTGGCTTTAACAATATCATGAAAGGCCTGGTTCGAGGCCCAACTTACTGAGTTCTTTTGCAGGATTTAGAAAAACTGAAGGACTGCTGCAATAAGTATGTGGATCTAAGAGGAGAATATGTTGAATAAATCATAATTAACTGGTTGCCCTGTATTTTCTTTTCCCTAAAACCAAGAACTTTTCATCACCCCACCATATAGGGATCCTAGGCATTGATTTGCTGCTCAGACAGTCCAAACACTAGCCGGACACTAGCCAACTTCTGTGATGGGGGAGCATGAGTGCTAGTTTGTCTGGTAGGAGAGAGTTGTTTAATTGCATTGTTTGGATCCATTCTTCAGGTTATTGGGTGCTTATACTCAGCTGCTCCATCAGGCTATACTAAACTTGAGCTGTTGTTATTTAACTCTAGTTCAACCTGTATTTAGCAGACCATTGATCACAACCATTGCTGACATGACCATCCCATTTTTCTCATTTACATCAACAACATCATCATTGTCATCATCACCACCACCACCAACACCAACACCACCACCATCATCTTCATCATAATTATCTTACATCCCTAATTTCCACATGTGCATGGATCAGATGGGGTTTATTTGAGGCAGATTCTTTCTACAGCTGGATGCCCTTCCTGTCATCAACCCCCACCTGTTTCCCAACAAGGTAATATTTTCTTCTGCAACCAGACATGTTTTTGTAGAATATTGGAAATAAATGACACTACTTTGTATAACAGCGCCCTGATTTACATCTATCACACAAAACAATGAGACTCAAATACACACACACACACACACACACACAAACATATACACAGACACATGAATTCATATATGTGTCTGTATATATATATATATATATATATATATATATATATACATGTGTATGATGGGCTTCTTTCAGTTTCTGTCTACCAAGTCCACTCACAAGGCTTTGGTCAGCTGGAGGTATAGTATAAGAGCCTTCCCCAAAGTGCCATGTAGTGGGACTGAACCTAGAACCATGTAGTTGGGAAGCAAGCTTCTTATTTCTTTATTGCCCACAAGGGGCTAAACATAGAGGGGGCAAACAAGGGCAGACAGAGGGATTAAGTCGATTACATCGACTCCAGTGTGTAACTGGTACTTAATTTATAACCCCCGAAAGGATGAAAGGCAAAGTCGACCTCAGCGGAATTTGAACTCAGAACATAACAGCAGACGAAATACTGTAAAGCATTTCGCCCAGCGCGCAAACGTTTCTGCCAGCTTTTTACCACACACCCATGCCTGCAATATATATATATATATGTGTGTGTGTGTGTGTGTGTGTGTGTGTGTGTGTGTGTGTATGTAGAAAGCACCTTACGAATGTGGTCAAAGCCAGTGCCGCCTGACTGGTTCCCATGCTGGTGGCACGTAAAAAGTACCCACTACACTCACGGAGGGGTTGGCATTAGGAAGGGCATCCAGCTGTAGAAACGTTGCCAAATCAGATGGGAGTCTGGTGCAGCCTACTGTCTTACTAGTCCTCTGTCAAACCATCCAACCCATGGCAGCATGGAAAACGGATGTTAAATGATGATGATGATGATGATGATGATATATATATATATATATGAGAAAATGAATGGAAATGGCTTTTCTGATAATTTTTCTGCTCTAATCTTTAGATGTTAATAAATTGGGCCTCTTTCCCTTTCTGTCAACTCAATCTGCTCACAAGGTTTTCATCAGCTCAGAACTATAGAAGACATTTGCTCAAGGTGCAATGCTGTGAGACTGAACCCAAAACCTTGTGGTTGGGAAGCAAACTTCCTTCCACATAGCCATGCCAGCACCTATTTGTGAGTATAATATATAACCTAATATAATGATGGGCCCTTTTCTGATTTTTGTTGAAAGAATGTGATTTGGAAGACCTTTGACTGTTGTTTCAAAAGAGCCCAACTATTCAAATTATGACAAAGAATAGTAGTTCCCAGTTTAAGGGTCACGGTTCAGATAACCTTCATCATTAGTTTAACATTCACTTCTCCATGCTTGTGTAAGTCAGAGAGAGTTTATAGCAGAATATTTTCTACAGCAGGATGCCCTTCTTGTTGCCAACCTTTTACCTGTTTCAAAGGAAGTTAATATTTCTCCATAACCAGATATACCTTCATAGAAGATTGGATGTGAATGGCATTCATTTACTACAACAACAAACTCACGATGTCAAGGCAATGAGACACAAACATACACAGACACATGTACACATATATACTTAAATATACACATATATCCATATACTTCTATATGTACACACACACACACACACACACTCATATATATACAATGAGCTTCTATCAGTTCAGTTTCTTGTTTCTTTTCTACCCACAAGGGGCTAAACACAGAAGGGACAAACAAGGACAGACAACTGGGTTAAGTCGATTGTATCGACCCCAATGCGTAACTGGTTCTTACTTAATCGACCCCGAAAGGATGAAAGGCAAAGTCGACCTTGGCGGAATTTGAACTCAGAACATAGCGGCAGACGAAATACCGCTAAGCATTTCGCCCAGCATGTTAACATTTCTGCCAGCTTGCTGCCTTATCAGTTCAGTTTCTGCCTACCAAATCCACTCACAAGGATGCTACACAGCGGGGCTGAACCTGAAACCATGTACTTGAGAAGTAAACCTCTTAGCCACACAGCCACACTGTCACAGTATAGAACACGAAGTAAGAATCTTTACTTTTGAAATATTTGAAAAAAATGCATAACCTTCTTGAATATCCTATACAATAATCCATTGCAAACCAAGAACACATAACTACCCTATCATTACTTTCCAAACCTCCATCATAATTACCAGTTTGTAATTTTAGAAATACGATGTCATGTCCATTAAATTCTTCATGCCTTTTTAAGTGGTGATATTTTGAGGAATTGTAATCTCAGGTGCCAGTATCCAGAAATGTTATCCTAGATCCTCAGGTTACATATTTAAGAGAACCTTCAACTAACACACATACCAACTCATCTCTGTAGATACAATTAATATCACCTCTCTCTCACAGTGAATCTAGAAACTGAAGGACAAGGAAATTGAAAATCTTCCATAAACCCAGAGCATATGTGACACAGCACATCTATACCAATGGAGCCAAAAGGTGTATGTTATGCTTAGAGGAGAAATTTTTATATCTTAGCTGAAGAACTATATTAACTGAGCAGAAGAGAGATAATTCTAAGCCATTTCAAACACAAAATAATTTCTTTAATACAAACTGCAGTTATAAACATGTTAACTGCCATTGGTTTTAACAAGAGTGATGCCATCTGAAGCATGTAAAAAATAAAGAGGCCATGCAAAATAAATATTACTTATTGATTCATGACTTTCATTAATGAGAATAGACTACACTGAAGTTCATTAGTAGATTTCTATTAACCTATGAGAGCTAGGAACCAGTGACCGTTCCATTCACCAACCTGTTTTCTGCATTTGTTCTTCGCCAGCTTGAGCAAGTAAGTTTCAAATAAAATTCCAGGTAACTTAGAAGGAAACATTGACTTCACACAAATGTGAGTGCGTGCAAGTGTGTTGTATCCTTGTTTTTGTGTTTGTGTATGCGTATGTACATGTATGTATGTCCTGCCCATGCATGCTTGGAAGAGGAACATTAAATGATGATGATGATAATGATGATCTTGATATATAACTATGGTTTGGGTTTGCTGTGATGATAAAAGGAACCTGAGTGAGAAAATGGTTAAAAGTTATAACATTTTACAGAACAGAAAGAATAGTTACTTTCCATGGAACGATTTCAGCTCTGTCAAGCTGTTGTGTATGTGTGTGTGTGTGTGTGTGTGTGTCTGTCTGTGTGTGTGTGTGTGTGTGTGTGTGTGTCTGTCTGTGTGTGTGTGTGTGTGTGTGTGTGTGTGTGTGCATACATACATATATATAAATGTATACATATATATATATATATATATATATATATATATATATATATATATATATATATATATATATATCTTATATATATATATATAGGCATAGAAGATTACATACATATAAATGTATATATGTATATATGTATGCATAGATATAGTTCTGTCTATATAGCTAAAGATCTATACATGTATATGTACTTATATATATATATGAGTGTGTGCGTGTGTATGTGCATGCATGTGTGTGTGTGTGTGTGTGTGTGTGTGTGTGTGTGTATGTAATAGACAGAGTGAGTAAGAGAGAGAGAGATCTAAAAATGAAAGAGAGAAATATATCTTTGTAGTTAACCATGTACATGTATATATATACAAGAATATCTACATATATATATGTATATATATATATATACACATACACACACTCACACACACACACACACACATGCATACATATATTGATACTTTAATGCATAATAAGTTGACCACATACATAATCAATTGCACAGACATGAATATTCATATGTATATACAGATTGAAAAAAAAGAGAGAGAGAGAGAGAGATCAGAATTTCTGGTAACTTTTCTTAGTCTACATCAGCAAAAATCAGTTTTAATAAAATTGAGAAATGAAAAATGTTGCTTTGACATGAGAAGAGGACATTAGCACATTTTAAGTATTATCCCGTTTTTTAAGCACTATTCATATACATACATGTTATGTAGATGTATATATTTATAGGTGCAGGAGTAGCTGTGTGGTAAGTAACTTGCTAACCAACCACATAGTTTCGGGTTCATTCCCACTGCATGGCAAGTGTCTTCTACTATAGCCTCAGGCTGACCAAAGCCTTGTGAGTGGATTTGGTAGAGGGAAACTGAAAGAAGCCCATTGTATATATGTATATATGTATGTGTGTGTATATGTTTGTGTGTCTGTGTTTGTCCCCCCAACATCGCTTGACAACCGATGGTGGTGTGTTTATGTTCCTGTAACTTAGCGGTTCGGCAAAATAGACTAATTGTATAAGTACTAGGCTTACAAAGAATAAGTCCTGGGGCTTACAATGCGTTGCTTACTCATGCTTTTTAATTGAACTGAATTAAGCTTTGTAAGTGTTTGACTAAAAGAGGATTAGAAGCCTAAGAAGATGACAGCTAAAAGTAGACTTGATCGATGTCTACGCTAAACGCATATGAGTAAAATTTGCATATGACTAAATAAACGATTATTCAAATAATAATCATGATTATGAAAAAGAAAGTGAACAAAATGAAATACTTATAGAAAATATTGCATAGAATTTGAGAAGTGTTTTCAACGTCTTTCAATGATAGCAGGCGAATCAATCGTACTGTTGTTCGTTGTAGGATATAAATAATATGATCACTTGTTTATCGGGAAATTTGTAAGTTCAATGTTTTTAAATTTAAAAGACACTTTCTAAGTACCACCATTATAGGTATTTATAGTCCGGTGAAATTTAAAAAATCAATTCATAAATAAACGAAACCCTCGAATCCATCACTGCACACACACACACACACACACACACACACACACACACACACACACACACACACACACACACACACACACAGTCGCATATGTATGTTTGCATGTATCCACGAGTGTCTACGTGCACTGGTACACCATGATCTATACACACGCAGACAGAGGTCGAGTCAAATGCTATATATATATATATATATATATATATGGGAGAATATACAAATAATAACAACAGACGAGGACAGGTGGTGTAAATAACAAAAGTATATATTAGTATGACGCTCGGGAATACGGAAAGTCTTTGACGTTTCGAGCTACGCTCTTCAACAGAAAGAATACGGAGACAAGGAGAAAAACACGGAGGAAAAAAATTGAATAGTGTTCAGTCAACGGTCAATCATAATAAATATATATATGTATATATATTGTATTCAGTTCCGTGATGGTAAGATCGACACAAAAGTATTCCATCTGATGAGAGATAAATAGTATTTAATAGACATAATACATGTTTTTATGAGCTAGTAATAGATTCTTGTGCTGGGAACATTCCGAAACGATGCATACCCTGCATGCACATAAAGTCTTTCGCAAAAATCTGCACAGTGAAAACATATTGATTCACCCATCCGCCAGTTATGAAGATAATCAAACCAAATTTTCATCAGTTTGAGCCACTCACCTAGTGAGTATTTCTGCCAAATTTGTTGAAAATCCGTTCAGCCGTTTTTCCGTAATTTTGTAAACACACAGACTAACAGAGGAAGACTAGTGATCATAACACCCTGCTTTCGTTTATGCGCGCAGGGTAATAAAAGTCAAAAGACATATAAACACACACACACACACACAGACACACACATGTGCATCTGAAGGCGCACGGCCCAGTGTTTAGAGCGTCTGGTTTACAGTCGTAAGGTCGTGGTTCGATTCCCGGACCGGGCTGCGCGTTGTGTTCTTGAGCAAGACACTTTATTTTACATTGCTCCAGTTCACTCAGCTGTAGAAATGAGTTGCGACGTCACTGGTGCCAAGCTGTATCGTCTTTTGCCTTTCCCTTGGATAACATCGGTGGCGTGGAGAGGGGGAGGCTGGTATGCATGGGCGACTGCTGGTCTTCCATAAACAAATTTGCCTAGACTTGTGCCTCGGAGGGTAACTTTCTAGGTGCAATCCCTTGGTCATTCGTGACCAAAGAGGGACTTTTATCACATACACATATATTAATATATACACACATATACATATACATCATGTATATTTGCGATTATATATACACATTCGTTTAATCTTTTAATTACTTCAGTCATTAGACTGTTGCCATGCTGGGGCACTGCCTTAAGGCATTTAGTCAAACAAATGGAAACCAGGACTGTTTGTTTCGAGCTTGTTACTTATTCTATTGGTTTCTTTTGCAAGGACATAAACAAACCAACACCAGTTGTCAAGCGGTTGTAGTGCTGCTGCTCTGGGTCAAGCGGGTGGTTGTTGGAAGACCCTATACTGGTAACAGGATTCTACACGATCCCACACAAGCAAGAGAACCCAGTCATGGCTGTCAGACAATTTCGAGCCGACCAAAGCATTGTGATTGGATTTGGTAGACGGAAACTGAAAGAAGTACGTCCACTAACCAGTCCTGCTACTAATTTCTTCCACTACGTCATACACACACACACACACACACAAACACACTAACAGATAAACCACCAAACCATGCACACACACACACACACACACACACATACATACGCACACACACACGTTCTGTTATCACACACACACTCGCAGACTTCCGCACACGCACAGATATTCATCTCCCTTTTTCACTCTCTTGTCTTAGAAAGATCTTTTCCCCCACCACCTCCTCTTCCGGTCTTTTCATAATGCAACCTCGTGGGCATCGGTACCATTTCCCTCTTTCTTCGTTCTTCCATTCTCCGAACTTTCCATCTTTCCGACGAAGGGCTACGCCCGAAACGTCATACACTCTCTCTTTCCTTTCCTGAGCGTCCAATAATACTATCCATATCACGTCCTCACTTTGTTGTTTCTTTGTTTTTTTGTTATTGTTTTTTTGAACTATATATATATATATATATATATATATATATATATATATATATATATACATGAATGCATTTATGTATGTATGAATGTATGTATGTATGATGTATCTATGTATGTATGTTTGCATACATTCATGTGTATGTGTCTTTGCGTCTGTGTTTGTCCCCACCCCATCATCGCTTGACAACCAGTATTAGTGTATTTACGTCCCCGTAACTTAGCGGTTCGGCAAAGACCCGATAGAATAAGTACTAGGCTTAAAAATAATTCCTTGGATCGAATTCTTCGACAAAAGCACTTCAGGGCGGTGCTCCAACATGGCAGCAGTTAAATGACAGAAACAAATAAAAGAATAAAAGATTATATATAGATATATATATATAAACAGAATAATAATATAGATTTAATCAAAAGATTAAATGTGGTTCTTGAAATGAGGAGTACATTTTCATTGTACATTTTATGTAGTGTTCTCACTATATGAATAAATGAAGTTTGTACGAAACGTAGGTACTGCTATAACCTATTGAATTTTTGTTGCTTTTCTTCAAATATATATATAAACATTTATGAACATTATATTGGGTTAGCAACTACGTTCTCACGGTTTTTTAAATTCTGGAATTTATTGCGTTTTTAAATTTTTTTCGAGAATTCTATGTTTGAATCATTTTGGAATCTATTTTGTTGTTGTTGTCTTTTTCTTTCTAGTTAATCTTTGTTTATTTTCAGATCATTAAAATGGAATGTCAAGTTAAGAAAAACGAGCATTTTCGACACCTTTTTGTTTTTAATCAAGGTTCTAAGGCCACAAAAGCTGCTCGTGACATTTTGTGCTGTGTATGGAGAGGGTGCCATAGCTGAAAGAACCGCTCGTGATTGGTATGCCAAATTCAAAAATGGAAATGTTGACCTCAAAGACGCGCCTCGTTCTGGCCGTCCAGTTGAGTTCGATGAAGAGCGATTAAACCAACTTTTTCACGAAAATTCTCGTCAAACCACGAGGGAACTGGCCGAGAAAATGGAATGCTCCCACACTGCTATAGAGAAGCATGTTCACTCGATGGGAAACGTTCAGAAGTATGGAGCATGGGTTCCGCATGCTTTGAGTGACAACAGCAAAAATCAACGAGCCACAATCTCCGCTGGTTTACTTGCTCGTCACCGCTCAACTCATGGATTTCTTTACTGAATCGTTTCTGGCGACGAAAAATGGTGCTTGTACATCAATATGAAGCAGCGTAAGGAATGGCTTAGCCCCGGTAAACAAGCGACACCGCGCGTGAAACAAGATCTTCATCCGCGTAAAACGATGTTGTGCGTATGGTGGGACTGGGAAGGGATTATCCATTACGAATTTCTTGAACAGAACCAAACGGTCAACGCGGAACTCTATGTTCAACAGATGGAACGACTCAACACAACTATTCAAGAGAAAAGGCCTAATCGACTGCATGGAGTTCTTCTACTGCACGACAACGCCCGCCCTCATATCGCCAATATGACCAAGGAAGCCATTCAAACGCATGGCTGGGAAATGCTGCCACACCCGCCGTACTCTCCTGATTTGGCACCAACGGATTTCCACCTCTTTCGATCTCTTTCAAATGCTATGCGCGGAGTTTCGTTCAATACTGGTGCAGAATTGAGAGCTTGGTTGGATCAATTTTTCGAGTCGAAATCGGGTGATTCCTACCAACGAGGTATTGAAAATCTTGTTGAACGTTGGGAAGAATTTGTAAACAACAAGGGTGAATACATTATTGATCAATTAGTTGTTATTTTTACTAAACCTTTAAAAAATATTAAATTTAGGAAAAATGGTGTGAACTTAGTTGCCAACCCAAAATATTATGATGTGGTATTTTCCGCAGTTATAATGTGTGACCACTGATATGACTAGCTGTTGTATCTACTCTAGTAGCCACGGTATTTTCTTGGTATTGGATACAGTGTATCTCTTCTATATCGCTGATAGCTCTCTGCAAGACACTGAATTTGAACCGTTTATCTTGACTGTGACTCGAACTCGACTATAACACGTAACTGACACTTAACTCTAACTGAGAACTCGTACAACGACTCTACAACGACTGACACACGACTCGCTGTACTGATTGACGTCGTCTCACTTTATAGTGGCGTCATCTCACTTGTCCCGTGGGATGGGATTATACCATTTCCACTACAACATATATGTGTGTGCGTGTGTTGTATACACACACACTTATATATATACTTATATACGTACATATATATATGTGTGCATGCTCATAGACTTTGACATAGCCAGGTAGAAAATAGCAGAACTGTTTGAAAGTGCATAACAGCAGCTGTCCTCCAAAATTTTATTAAGGTGCTACGAGACACGATGTCGTTTTGCTGGATTTGACTGACACCTCCTATTCTCATAGTCTCCTGACTATTCCAAAGAAAACTGATAAGAGCTGACTGGCGTGACAGGAAAATCAAGAGAGAAATTGCAAGGCGCACTTTTTAAGAATATGAAACAAATACAATTTAGTTTATCGTGATATAACAGTGTTAATAAAATAATATCTTTTGTTCCTGTTCTCTACTAGGAAAGCAAAGGCGAGTTCTCTGCTTATGATAGTTTTAAGATACTGTAATCTTCATATGATAGTATAATTAATAATGTATTTTTATTTCCTATGTAGATGTGACGAAAGAAACTAGTTCTCTGCATAACAGCCTAGTTTTAGATCACATCATTTCTCGTTTTCACTCCCTAACATTTTAAGTAGCTCGAGTTTTAAGTTCAACAATGTCACCCTCTCAAAACTTCTATGATAATCTAAAAGAAGAAAGAAACACGAAGAATAACCTTTAAAACTCTAAATGACTTTAAAATATGTAAATCAATAATATTTAAGAGGAAAAATATAACTCACAGAAGCACACACGTATGTATGTATGTATGTATGCATGTATGTATGTACGTGTGTGTGTGTATGTATGTATGTATGTATGTACGTGTGTGTATGTATGTATGTATGTATGTATGTATGTATGTATGTATATGTGTGTATGCATGTATGCATGCATGTATGTATGTATGTATGTATGTATGTTTGCATGTACGCATGTTCTCTCTTGTTTTTAATTATTTGTAATATTTCTGTAAGGAAGGAATTGATTTCTAACAGATACAAAACTTCGTGATAGGAATGTAGATAACAAAAACAAATTCACATTTTGAATTTAAGGAAAGTCTTACAGATCTTTACTGTTCCATTTACAGCTTGTATTAGGTTGTTTCACATGAAATGTCGCATTTTTAATTACTTGTTAATTTCAGTCATTTAAAAACTCAATTATGTATACCTTGCATTTAATCTTGACTCTTTTCTTTTCCTAACAATATTGGTATACAAAATTCGTACCTACTGACCATATGAAAATTATAACAACCAAACTATGTTGAGTGATTTTCTCGTATGAGCATAAACTGGGTCATTCTGCAGCAGAATCTCTATGGAATATCAAACACACCTTTGGTAATGGCTTTGTTGACATCAGAACTGTTTAGTGATGGTTCCAAAGCTCTCACTCAGGAGATGATGGCCTTGAAAATAAACCAAGGGATAGGCCAAAATAAGTTATTCGGCATGATGGATTAAATGCTTTGGTTGAACAAAAGCCGAGTACATAGGTTCGAAAACTTTCAATAGAACTCCAAACATCTCGCACAACTGTTTTTGGACACTTGTAAAAAAAATCAGCTGAACGGGATTCAAAAAAATAGACGCCTCGAAGTGTGCTCCTTATTGCTTTCTCGACTGAAAAAAGACCATTTTTGCATCAAATCATTGCTTGTGATGAGAAATGGACACTCTTTGACAACAGCAGGAGAACAGGACGGTGATTAGATGCAGGAGAGTCACTTAAACACCACACAAACCCACCATTGCATCCTAAAGTGTTAGTGGTCACTGTATGGTGGTCTGCGAAGGGAGTTATTCGTTGTTCATTTTTGCAACAAGGAAAAACGGTAAGAGCAACATCGTATTGCCAGGAAATCGATTGTATGTATAAGAATTTGAAAAAGAAGCAACCAAGATTAGTGAATAGAGGTGGCCCAATTTTGCTCCATGTCAATGCACGTACTCGCACTCCTTAAGCGAAGCCTGAATTATGAGATTTTGTAGCATCCTCCCTATTCCCCTGATATTTCTCCTATTGATCGTTAATTATTTAAGCATTTTGAGATTTTCATAAGCAATAAAGCATTCTTAAATAGAGAAGAGGTAATTGAAACATTTGGACAGTTTATCACAGCAAAAGATGAATTTTTTTTTAAAGATGGAATATATGACATAGAGAAACGTTGGGTAAATGTCATAAATGAACATGGATCATACTTTGATTAAATAAATCAGTTCTTTAACACTTCTGAAACATTTTATTGTTACCTTTCAAATACATTTTATGTAAAACAACCTATTGCCATAAAGGTAGTACACAGAGAGTCGCTGCGGGCTGGACAAACACATTAATGAGATGAGATGAATGGTGATTAATATGGTATTAATGGGAGAAGACAGGAGCCGCCCGCCGAACTCTGCTTCTCTAAATCAACGTTCTTTATAAAATTAAATTTTCACATTGAGGCTATGAACAACCTAATATTTGTAACGTACGAGTTGATATCGTTTGCAGAAAGCCAGAAATTTTCCAGATTTTCACCTTGGCATTTACCAACAAAGCCTAGTGCACCAATTATTATTGGAATAAATATGAATTTATTATTTGGATGTAGAAGTTGGTAGTTTCGAAACAGCTGTCTGCAGATCCTCTTTCTCTTTGAAGTGATATTCACATCAGTAAGGCAAGTTAATCTCCATGATGGTACATAATATTTTTTGTCTGTTCCCCAAAAAACGATAAGCGGTCTATATGTATGTATAAATATGTACATATGCATATACGTATGTATGTACGTGTGTGTGTGCTTTGATAAATTCTGGGTCTACTTTCTGACAGGGCTAAATTTAAAAAGCGAGTAATCTTCTACCATACTCGCTCTTTGCCTGCTGATGAAGGCGTTGTAGACGTGTATAGTTTAACAATACTTATTTGCTCGTAACATGGTCTCCATGCTCAGGGAAAATATACCGAATGTGTATTTTTTAAATATATGCATACATACATGAGCACATTTGTGTATGCATTATATGTATATATTAAAGGGTTTTTTTTTTGCTTTGCAGAATTCAAGTTGATTAAAACGGAATGGTCATGGGCGGAATGCTTTTCATCATAAGTCTGCTTAGTCAAGATTGGCCGGAGTTAAACAATAATATTTTAGTATCTTTGTATTTCAATGATTGTTTCATTGTTTCTGCATAACTCTTTTCCATTCCTCTCTCTTTCTCTCTCTCTCTCTCACTCCCTCACTCTTTCCATCTCTCTCTCTCCCTCTTCCTTTCTCACTCACTCCCTCCCTCTTTCTCTCTCACCTTACCTCTCTCTCGTTGTCTCTTCTCTTTCCTTTGTTGCTATGACTGATTCCCTCTCAACTTCTCTCTCTCTCTCTCTGTCTCTCTCTTTCTGTCTCTCTCTCTGTCTCTCTCTCTCTCTCTCTCTCTCTCTCTCTCTATCTCTCTCTCTCTCTCTCTCTCTCTCTCTCTCTCTCTCTCTCTCTCTCTCTCTATCTATCTATCTCTATCTATCTATCTATCTATCTATCAATCAATCATTCTCAAACTTTTCAGAAGTATGATCATACCGAAAACGTTCAATTTCCAATACGATCATATCATCACCAGCATAGTAAATCATTTCAATTTTGAAATTTTATAAACTTATACCCGTGTACAAATCATACCCCTAATTTAGGGTTAAGTCTCGATGCAAAATTTTTTCCTTCATATTCAAACTTTATGTCAGTTTTTCCCCGCCAATAAGTCGCACCTCGACGTTTTCAGTTAAATTCATGTTTAAAATAGTTCGACCATATATAAAATAGTTCGACTTATACACGCGAAAATTTCAAGTTGATTTGAAAACAATTAACATTACGTAGAGTGCATTAGCAAGAGTAGCAGCCGACAGAACTCAGTGGAGGAAGCTTGTCGCCCAATGCGTTGACCAGCGGAGGAGAACCCAGAGCTAAAGTTAATATCTCCTGAAACAAAATTACAAAATATAAAAAGAAAATAATCCAAATTAAAGATTAGATTAAGATTAGGCATACTAAGTAGCTAATCCTATTCAGATATTATAAATAGATACACTAGCAAATATATTTGCGCTTGTGCGTGTGTGTGTGTGTGTATTAATTTATTGTCCTAAACCAAACACTGGTAATAATACATGCCCAAGTTATGGACAATGTTACACAGAAGCCATCATATATGGAGTGGAAGTCGTGCTTAAGACCCCTGTGAAACGACGCAAATACAGCGATTTGTCGGAGCAACGGGAGGTCCTTTCAAATTCCAACTAAACAACCATTGCTCCACCTTTAAGACCCAAGAAGACGAAACATCACAGCGTTAAGACACAACATCAGTTAAAGAAAGCTAAGAAACTTCAAGCCACATGTTAACAGCAGCCGGAGGTGTAGGCTTTGTTTGGCAGTGAAGTGGATAATCAAAAAAAATTCCCTTCATCCAGAGATTTTTCTAAAGTCCAAAACGGGAGTTTTCTCACTGCCCTTATGAGCACAAAAACATTTTAACTGACAGGTTTGAGTCCCATCAAGAAGCAAAGACTGGTGTTTGCTTCCTCATGAGTTTCGTCCTTTCTTACATTCCCGGACTTATTCATTCTTCTTCTCACCTCATAATCCCCTGTTTTTCTGTTTCATCTCTTTCTTGCTCTTTCTTCCTCTCTCTCTCACTCGCTCGTTCGGGATCTTTCTGATTTGGCGGACACCATTTTTTATTTAGTTTTATTTACTGTGTTTTCGACCGAAACACTTTATGTATTCTCATGCATATAGTTGCATGTCTAGACATGCTCCTATATACTTAAATGATGAACTTCTGGAAAGTTTCACAGATATTTACAGTTCCAGTGATCTGTAATCTTCGAATCAGCTTTCTCCTTTCTGATTTTGTGAAGCCTAATTTTTCAAGATTGGCATTTAGGCAGAATATCCCAGGGTCCCAATAGTTACAAGTATATGTATGTATGTATGTATGTATATGACGGGTTTCAAAATAGTTTCTGTCTACCAAATTCACTTGTGAGTGAAGGCTATAGTAGAAGACACTTGCCTGCGGTTCTGCGTGTTGGGACTGAACGTGAAACCACATGGTTGCAAAGCGTGCTTCTTAAAACACAGCCATACCTGCGCTTATATATATTAGGTTAGCAACTAAGTTCCTACCATTTTTTTTAAATTAAAATTTTTTAAAGGTTTAATAAAAAAAATAGCAACTACTTAATCAATAATGTATTGACCCATGTTGTTTACAATTTTTCTCCAACGTTCAACAAGATTTTCAATACCTCGTTGGTAGAAATCACCCGATTTCGACTCGAAAAATTGATCCAACCAAGCTCTCAATTCTGCACCAGTATTGAACGAAACTCCGCGCATAACATTTGAAAGAGGTCGAAAGAGGTGGAAATCCGTTGGTGCAAAATCAGGAGAGTACGGCGGGTGTGGCAGCATTTCCCAGCCATGCGTTTGAATGGCTTCCTTGATCATATTGGTGATATGAGGGCGGGCGTTGTCGTGCAGCAGAAGAACTCCATGCTGCCGATTAGGTCTTTTCTCTTGAATACCCGTGTTGAGTCGTTCCATCTGTTGAACATAGAGTTCTGCATTGACCATTTGGTTCTGTTCAAGCAATTCGTAATGGATAATCACTTACCAGTCCCACCATACGCACAACATCGTTTTACGCGGATGAAGATCTTGTTTCACGCGCGGTATCGCTTGTTTACCGGTGCTAAGCCATTCCTTACGCTGCTTCATATTGATGTATAGGCACCATTTTTCGTCGCCAATAACGATTCAGTAAAGAAATCGTTGCTTGTGTCCATAAGTTGAGCGGTAACGAGCAAACAAACCAGCGGAGATTGTGGCTCGTTGATTTTTGTTGTTGTCACTTAAAGCATGCCCCTGGAACGTTTTTTTTTTTTCTTGTTCAATATTCAGTTTCTTATAAGGCGGCGATCTGGCAGAAATGTTAGCGCGCAGGCAAAATGAGGAAAGATTTCCGCCCGTCCTCACCCCATTTCTCCCAAATTTGTTCATTTCTGGAATGTTTTTTTGACAAAACCCCTGTTTTCGGATACAGAAGTTCCGGAAAATTGCCAAAAATCGGCATTGTTAAATTTTTCACCCCCTCTCCCACCAAATTCTTCAATTTTGACTTTTTTCCCCAACACTAACCCTAACCCTAAAACCCTAACCTTAACCCTAAAACCCTAACCCTAAAACCCTAACCCTAACCCTAACTACAGAAATGTTTTGCAATTTTTGTCCGAATCATAATGTCCGCATCTTTCCGCATATTTAGAAAAAAAAATTCTTAAAAAACATTTTACAAAAATTTTTGGAAATTTTTTTTTTCAGAATCATAATCTCCATATTTTTCCGCATATTTTAAAAGAAAATATTCCTGAAAAAAGTGAAAAAAAAAATGAAGGAAATGGGTGAGGGTAATTTAAAATGCCGTTTTTTGCCAATATTTTTTTGCAGATTTGTATTCCCCGTAGCCGAAAAGGAGGGTTTGGGTTGGAAAAAAAAATTTTTTTTAAGGGTGGTTTTGCGGGGCATGGACGGGCGGAAGTCTTGCTTAGCGGCGTTTCGTCCGTCTTTACACTCTGAGTTCAAATTTCGCCGAAGTCGACTTCGCCTTTCATCCTTTCGGGATGAATAAAATAAGTACCAGTTAAGTACTAAGGTTTAGGTAATCGATTTATCCCCTCCTCCGAAACCATTATTATTATTATTATTATTTACTTTTCTCTTTCTGGCGGGGAGAAGCAAACAATAACACATAAAAAAATGTCTGAGGTATTAGAAAAAATGGTTATTATAGGGTGATATCCAAGTCTGACGTCACTCCTCTTGTGGCCTGGGACACATCGTCACGTTGGTGTTGCTGTTGTTGTTGTTGTCGTCGTCGACGTTGTTGTTGTTGTTGTTGTTTTCACTGTAGTCACTTTCATTGTTGTTGCTGTTGTTGTGTCTGTTGTTGTTGTTGTTGTTGTTGATATTGTTGTTTAGCTTCGTGCGTTTACGAAGAAGAAGAAGTAGAAGAAGTAGAAGAAGAAGAAGAAGGAGGGGAGGGGGAGGGGGAGGAGGGGGAGGAGGAAAAAGAAGAAGAGGAAGAGGAAGACGAAGAAGAGGAAGAGGAAGACGAAGAAGAGGAAGACGAAGAAGAGGAAGACGAAGAAGAGGAAGACGAAGAAGAGGAAGACGAAGAAGAGGAAGACGAAGAAGAGGAAGACGAAGAAGAGGAAGAGGAAGAAGAGGGGGAGAAGGAGAGGGGAGAAGGAGAAGGAGGAGGAAGAGGAGGGAGAAGAAGAGGAGGAAGAAGAGGGGGAGGTGGAAGAAGAGGAGGAGGAGGAGGGGAGGAGGGGAGGAGGAAGAGGAGGAGGAGGAGGAGGAAGAGGAGGAGGAGGAGGAAGAAGTGGAAGAGGAGGTGGTGGTGGTGGTGGGGTATGATGATGATGATGATGATGACAAATTATAGCCGGAAGGCAGGAATGGTCCCCGACACAGTGTATGTGTGTGTGGATGTCTTAGCAAACACCTCAGATAGGGATATAAAGTAGTCGTACCATCGAACATAACCCTACACTAAAACACCCGCGCACGTTCATATACACATACATGCACATGCACAGAGACAGTGGGGAAATTCGCACATACACAAGCAACTATGAAGGCATACTCTCTCTTTTACTCTTTTACTTGTCTCAGTCATTTGACTGTGGCCATGCTGGAGCACCGCCTTTGGTCGAGCAAATCAACCCCAGGACTTGTTCTTTGTAAGCCTAGTACTTATGCTATCTGTTTCTTTTACCGAACCGCTAAGTTACGGGTACGTGAACACACCAACATCGGTTGTCAAGCGATGGTGGGGTGACAAACACACACACACACACACACACACATACATACATACATACATACATACATATGTATATATATAAATATATACGACGGGCTTCTTTCGGTTTCCGTCTACCAAATCCACTCACAAAGCTTTGGTCTTCCCGAGGCTATAGTAGAAAACTCTTGCCCAATGTGCAACGCAGTGGGACTGAACCCAGAACCATGTGGTTAGTAAGCAAACTACTTACTACACAGCTACTCTTGCGCCTATTTACGGAGCTTGTTAAAATTTCTTCCACCGGTTTGAAGTATTTCAAATTTTCACGAGATTTTCTCTTCTTTTTCCAAATTTTTCTGACACCAATGTAATTTCGCATGCTGGCGACGAAAATCACCTCCATTTTTTTCTTCTAAAAATTAATAATAAAAAAGTTAAAAGCTGTTAAAATTATGTAATTTTGTTGAAGACTGTTGAAGACTGTTGAAGCGGTTGATTGTTCTAAA
>NC_142941.1:33949308-33966808 GCF_046866305.1 Octopus bimaculoides | reverse complement strand
TCGGTTTCTTTTGTCGAACCGCTAAGTTACGGGGACGTAAACACACTACCATCGGTTGTCAAGCGATGTTGGGGGACAAACACAGACACTCAAACATATACACACACATACATACATACATACATACATATATATATATATATATATATATATATATATATATATATATATATATATATATATATATATATATATATATATAAACATATATACAACGGGCTTCTTTCAGTTTCCGTCTACCAATTCCACTCACAAGGCTTTGGTCGGCCCGAGGCTATAGTAGAGAACACTTGCCCAAGGTGCCATGCAGTTGGGAATGAACCCGGAACCATGTGGTTGGGAAGCAAGCTACTTACCACACAGCAACTCCTGCGCCTATATATATACATCTAATGATATGTAATGGTAAGACACAAGGATCCAGGTGTAGGAAATTAGTAAGCTTGGAGCAGTCCGTATAAGTAATAATTTTATATTCGGGTATACGTGCAAAGCCCGTTCATTCACAGTGTTCGGCTACCTTTTTGCCGACCTGTTAAGCTATGGGATCACAAACACACCCGCATCGGTTAGCAAGCGATGGGGTGGAGGGAGACAAACACACACACACACACACACACACTCACATGTATACATATATACGACGAGCTTCTTCCAGTTTCCGTCTACCAAATCCACTCACAAGGCTTTGGTCGGCTTGAGGCTATAGAAGAAGTCACTTGGCCAAGGTGCCACGCAGTGGGACTGAACTCGGAGCTATGCGGTTAGGAAGCAAGCTTCTTTACCACACAGCCACGCCTGCGCCTTCGCCAAAAATCTGCGGGATCTACATGGAGTTGGGGGTAGATGTTTTCAAGAAGCGCCTTGATCTGCGTCCAAGATCTCCGACGTGGTGATGACACTGTCATTGCCCCAGCAAGGCCACAACCTTTGGGCAGATATACATAAAAGAATAAAAATATCGATTCATATATGTGTGTGTGCTCGTGTGTGTGTGTGTGAGTGTGTATTTGTGTGTTCGTGTGCATGTGTAAGTGTGTGTGTATCTTTGTAGTCTCATCCCTACCATATGACAAACGATGTTGGTTTGTTTACGTCCCGTTTTCTGGCGTTGCGGCAAAAGGAGTCCCATTAAAGTAAGTACCAGAATTTAGAGATACAAGTACTGAGATCGATTTGTTCGCTCGAACCCGTCAAGGCGGTGCCCCAGCATGGCCGCAGTCTAATGGCTTGAAACAAGTGAAACATAACACGCGCATCCACGCGCTCGCAATGGCACACACGTCCACACACCGTCGCGTGCGCAGTTCGGACACACAGACACATCGCGGTTTCAAAATGCACACACACACACACACACACACACGCACGCACACACGCACACACGCACACACACACACACACACACACTCTCTCTCTCTCTCTCTCTCTCTCTCTCTCTCACTCACTCTCGCTCTCTCACACACACGCACGCACAATACACACGCATACACAAGCACACACAAGCATATACATAAACACGCACGCGGCGCACACACACACACGCACACACTCATACACACACAATCACACGCAAGCACACACACACAAGCACACACACATGCACACACGCAGACACCAGTACATACGCATACGCACGCACACACCCCCAAGCACACACAAGTATACACATAAACACACGCACGCACTCACGCACACGCAGACACACAGGCACACACACATGCACATACGCTGTCACAAGCACACATAGACATACATACATACGCACACGCACACAGACAAACACAGGTACACACACATTTTGCACACCCGCACGCCTTGCAACATCTCCAGCTAAGCGTCGAACACACAGACACAGCGCTCACCAATGAACTAACTTCTCCAGAAAAGTTTCCTATAGGCAGAGGAGTGGCTGTATGGTAAGAAGCTTGCTTCCCAACCACATGATTCCGGGTTCAATTCCACTGCGTAGCACCTCAGGTAAGTGTCTTCTACTGTAGCCTCTGGCTATAGTAGAAGACACTTGGTAGCGGGAAACTGAAAGGAGCCTGTCGTATATGTCTTGCAAACAACTCGCAAACATGCAAGTGCTACCAGTGGACGTGTTTTGGGTCTGGAGGCTTCCCAATCAAGAATATGATGTGAAACGACTCCAACCAACTGTGAAACATGACAGTATCTCTATAATGGTATGGAGAGTTGTCTCCAGCAATGGTCGTTCTGAGCTGATCGAATGTGTTGGAAACATAAACTCTGAAAAATACATCGAAATACTTAAGCAAGGACTACTTCCGATGTATACACACGATGACATAAACGAAAAATGAGTTTTTATTCGTGGAAGATGGGGTTCCATGCCACCCAGCGAAAAGTATTCTACAATGCAATCAACCGAAAATGGGATCAAAAAGCTTCCTTGGCCGAGCCAATCTCCTGACATGAACCCAATTGAAAATTTTTGGAGCATACTAGACAGAGCCGTATGAAAAACTCGACAGAAACCTAATGCGTGAAAAGTGGGCAGAAATTTCACAAGAGACAATCACAAAGCTCATCAGTTCAATGCGAAAAAAAGAGTTTCTGAATTAAAAACTGCAAAGGGAATGTCAACTAAATACTAAAGTATGTAGTCCTACCTATCGATTACATTTCAATTTCATGTTTATTTCAATTGAAATAAACATGAAATGAAAAAATCGTATAAATAAAAGGGCATTACTACAGATGTATACACCCCCGAATTTGTTGCCTCACAACATCCAGAAAAATGGATACTTTTCTTGGAAAATTTTCTACAAATACCGCTTAGATGTTGTGGCTGCAGTGTATATAGGGGTTTATAGGACAGAATTTTTCCGAGGGGATGGAGAGAGGAATCTCGGAAAATTCACACAATCAAACGGCATAGATTACGATTATAAAGAAATTTGTTGGGAAAATTGTTTCAAGATTTTCTCCATTTTTTATTAAACCACGGCCTTCGAAATGATGGGATTTTTTTTTTAGGTGGGGGGAGGGGGATCTTCGTATGAAAAATGTTTTGAAAACTCTTTTTTTTACACCGCCCTGTCTCAGCATCCACTCCGGACCTTTTCTTTTTTTTTTTTTTTGCACTTCAAATCCATGGGAAGAACATTTTCGGTAAAAATATTATTTTAAATTGTTAATATTTTCAGAGGGAAAAGTGAGTGCTTTAAGGGCGAGTTGGTTGTTGTTAGCACATCCAAAGACAACCCTCCTCGTTTCTTTATCACTCAGCATGTATTGATGTTTTTCAATATTTTTTCCCCCATAAATACATTTATATGCTATTAAAATGAAAATTTGAGAAATTAGGAATCTTCTGCAACCCCACTCTCTGCCTCCGATTGTTTCTGTTTAGAAATTAAAATATTGGAAAGTCTGAGAAGGTCATTGTTTGGCATTTAAGAACACATATTCAAGAACACACAAAAACCGTTAGTTTCACGGAACTACTTAAATACAGAGGTCCCGATGCATCTACGTAACGATATGAAGGGAAGGGCTAGTTTTAGGGTTAGTTTTTAGGATTAGTTTTAAGTTTAGTTAGGGTTGGGGCTAGGGTGTCATTACACATCCACACAGCGAACATTTAAAATGTTTTGTATGTAACAGCTGTATTTAAGTTGTACCAGTTTCACTTCAACATTAAAATTTCATTTGTGTCAAAATATTTTCGTCGCTTTGAAACCGCGATCTGTTCACTGACAAAACTTCACAAAAGTGATGCAGCACGAAGTTTTGTTAGTGAACAAAACACACACACACATTCATTGCCTTTCATTTGTGTGTATGTGTATCTATGTGTGTGCACGAGTGTGTATTAGTGTGTGTGTGTGTGTGTGTGTGTGTGTGCGTGTGTGTGTGTGTGCGTGTGTGTGTGTGTGTCACTGTTGAAGTCGCTCATGCAACTTGTTTGTGTATATATTGGCTTAGTGGTATAGCGTGTTTGGAAACTGTGAATAAGATGCAAGTATCGAGTACTTGTCGGTAACTTTTTTCTCCTCATCTTCTAATAGTAATTACCCAACTTTCTAGGCTCTTCTCACAGCTATCCCGCGTTCAAAATTTTACGGGTATTTTAAAATTTTTTATTCAATAAATAATGTTTTTACATTACGTATTCATTAATAGAATAAACTGTCGGTTTTCCAAACAGCGAATTAAAACTTAAAAGAGAAAATGAGAGACTTAGGAAATGAAAATGGAATACTCTGCTGTGAATGCAATGAATATTTAAATTTGTGAAGAACTGGACGCAGTGAATGCAATGAATATTTAAATTTGAGAGAAATTGGAGTTAAAAAATTTCAGTCGAAATTATAGGAAATTTCGTAGAACATGAATTTATAAAGATATTTCCAGATGGTCAACCCTTTAATAATTGCTTTCTTTTAGTACTTTTAGTAATTGTTACATACCTAATTAATAAGCAGCTTTCTCCATTATGGCCTAGTTATACGACGGGCTTCTTTCAGTTTCCCTTAACCAAATCAACTCGCAAGACTTTGGTCGTCTCGCGGCTACAGTAGAAAACACCGGCCCAAGGTGCCACGCAGTGAAACTGAACCCAAGACCATGTGGCTGGGAAGCAGACTTCTTACCACACAGCCACTTTAATTAGAAGGAAACAAAGAAACAAGAAAAAGAAAAGTAATGTGAGATTAAACAGCGGAAGATGGAGTGGGGCGCAACTGGCCGCACGTCTCAGAGCAAATGGCGTCTTTAGCAACGCCCCGCGGTCATGATTTCAAAAGCGTTGCCGAAGAGAATGGCCAGCGAGACTCGCTACAGCAGCCATTCCATTTTGTGTGGCTCATTTCCCAGACGGACCGCCGTTATCCCGATTTTGCGGAGGAAAATTTTAGTGCGGGGTTCGAAGACACCCGAGGACACAACGGCAACGAGTACAAACTGATAGCGGCTGGTCAGACCTTTGTGTCTATATTTCTTGCCTCTGTATTTCTTACCTCTGTGTTTAGGGCGGTGATACCCGGGTTTGCAGCTTGTGGGAAGAGGGTTATTTAGTCCGGGCGCTTACCCTTCCTATGGTCAAAGCCAACTGCCTGCGGCTGAGACGGAAAACCATGCGCGTTGAGAAACTTCTTCTAATTGTCATTCAGAGCGGCGAAGGATAATGGATGCAGGCCGAATTTATCGATTATCGTGTATAGCGATTTCAGATTACCTCCCATTCAGATTACCCACTACGATTTCAGATTACCCCCACCTAAAATCCTTCCACCGTAATAGCAAATAGGGAGATAATGGGTGAACCCATTAAATGTATGTGTTGATGTTTATTATGTGTGTGTGTGTGTGCGTAATATACATTTGTAAATGAAAGAGAAAGTCAGAACTTTCATTTAGTTGGAGTTTTCGCTTAGTTACTAAAAGCTGAAGAAATTTGAAAGAAACATATCCAGAATGGCTACTTTTAGAACACAAGACAAAGCTGACAACATTGATACTTGATTATGTTGTTAACAACAAATTGATAAGCAGCTTTCTCCATTATGGTATAGTTATACGACGGACTTCTTTCAGTTTCCCTCAACCAAATCAATTCGCAAAGCTTTGGTCATCCCGAGGCTACAGTAGAAAACACAGGCCCAAGGATCTATGCAGTGAGACTGAACCCAGAACCATGTGGTTGGGAAGCAGACTCATATGTTCAAAAGCGAAAAGGCAAACCTACGTAGGTTCTCTCGGCATTATGTTGCTCGGAGTGGTCAGCTCTTCTATCGTCACAGAGCAGAGAGAGTAAGAAATTCTGAAAATGAATCCGAGAAATCTTGATCATTCGCAATCCGGATGAACAAAAGAGTATTATTTCAAATTTTCACATGGTTTATGGAGATTGTGATACCGCCCACTGCTTGGAAAGTCATCTTGGTGTCGACAGAACAAGGGCTGAAATTTTAGTGAGGTTTTATCGGGAAAATGTGGGTAAAGACACGAAAGAGTTCGTTTTCCCTTGTGATCGGTGTCAAAAAGTGGACCCTGTTCGCAAAATTAATGTTGGAGAGTTTCATCCTGTTCCTGTGCCAAATGAAGTGATGGACCAAACTGGTGTCGATATCACCAATTTGCCGAAAACAGATGATGGTTATTGTTGTTGCAATGGATTACTTTTCCAAATGGCTAAAGGCTCGAAAGATCACACAGCGGAAAGTGTGGGAAAGTTTCTCTTTGAGGATGTTATTTGTCAGCATGGCTGTATAAAAATTCAGATAAAAGACCAAAGATGAGAATTCGTAAACAGAGTGTTTGCAGAGCTACATAAACTGACAAGAACACAGCAGCACATGACAAGTGCTTATCACCCTCAAGCAAATAACCTTGTAGAGCAACAGAATCTCACTATGAAAGTTGCTTTTATCAAATCCCTTAAGGCAACTGGAGCGACAGAATCTTACTATAAAAGTTGCTTTTATCAAATCTCTTGAGGCAACTGGAGCGACAGAATCTTACTATAAAAGTTGCTTTTATCAAATCCCTTGAGGCAACTGGAGCGACAGAATCTTACTATAAAAGTTGCTTTTATCAAATCCCTTGAGGCAACTGGAGCGACAGAATCTTACTATAAAAGTTGCTTTTATCAAATCCCTTGAGGCAACTGGAGCGACAAAATCTCACTATAAAAGTTGTTTTAATCAAATCCCTTAAGGCAACTGGAGCGACAGAATCTCACTATAAAAGTTGCTTTTATCAAATCCCTTGAGGTAACTGGGTTGAATGCTTACCATCAGTCATGTTTGCGTATCGAACAGCCAAACATTCTTCAACACATTTTACCCCGTTTGAAATTTTATACAACATGCAAGCTACACTTCCAGTTGAACTACAATACAACCCAACTGCTAAAGATCGGGACAGTTTTGGAAATGATCAATCTATGTCCAGAAAAATTGATGTTATGACAGCTATTCGGGACAGTATGATTTCTCGAGTTCCCTCCAATATTAGAACAGCTCAGTCCGTTCAAAAAGAGCAATACTATAGAAGACACGAACAACGGCATTTCAGTATTGAAAATAAAGTTCCGCTCAAAAACATAATTCGAGAGGACAGAAAGGGAGGACACTTTACGGAACGCCGCATAGGTCGTTACACTGTTGCAGAAGTTTGTGGCGAAAATACCAATCTACTTTCAAATAACAATAAAGTACTTGAAAAGAAAGTAAATGCTACCAACCTCACTCGTTATATTGAGCAACCACCAGTAAGTAAAAAACGAAAAACAAATTATGAAAATCAAGATATCCAAGTTCCACGCAAAAAAAAAAACAAAAAAAAACTGCAATGATGTTTTAATGTATATAAATACATTTCGTAACCAATTTAAAGTGTATAAATAAATTTTGGTTTGTATATAAAACACATATCGTTCTTCAAATTAATCTATCAACTCAACTCTATGAACAACATCCATCTGCTACATATCTATAGAGCCCCATAAAAGTGTTTTAAAGAATCTAATAATTTTGTCTCATTTTCATATTTTAAGATTAGTTTACAATCTTGAATGTAATCCGTGTTTAATGTTATAGAAATGGCAGTTGTACGGCACAGACACGCGGGGACCGAGGTGCTGGGCTTCTCCGATACAAGTGCACTCATCGTCTAGAAGGATACCAGTAGATGAGGAGGGGCACCGAATTGAGCCACGCGCCGCTGTTAGGCTACGAAGTGGAACGGAGGCAGGCGAGGTGATGCTGGCCTAATGATATTTAATTCTGCCTGAAAGCAAACTTGTATCTGATGTCCCAGTTACGTTGGATTGGACACAGGCATTCTGTGAGACGGCAAGGCCTTCGTCGGTTCAATCGGCTGCATCTGGCTCCAATTCCTGGGCCATATCGGGTTCAACCAACCTATAGAGTACCTCGCCGATGAAGGGTGCTGTTAGGAGACTGAGGAAAGATAGGTTGGCAGAGCTAGGTCCAGTGCGGAACGGAGGTCAAAGCCACAGAATTTAAACGGTAGTTTAGCCTGTTGCCACCCAGTGCTGTCAAAACTGACGTTGCGCATCAGTACAGCCTCGCATTTGACAATATTGACTCGGTGACAGTAAACAGAAACGGAATGAAAAAGTTGGACAAAATAATAGCATTATCCGAGGAAAGAAGAGTTGCCTCCCATGGATTGATGTCAATTGTAACCGAATGGTGTTAGATGTGCGTGTGTGTGTGTGCGCGCGCGCGTATGGTTTTTGTCGGTCGTCTGTCTGTGTTTATGTGTGTGGGTATGTTGGTCGCCTGTGTGTGTATGCGTGTGTGCGTGCGTGTGTGCGTGTGTGTGTGCGTGCGTGTGTGCGTGCGTGTGTGCGTGCGTGCGTGTGTGCGTGCGTGCGTGTGTGCGTGCATGCGTGTGTCTGTCTGTTGGTCATCTGTGAGTGTGTGTGTGTGTGTGTGTGTGGGTGTGGGTGTGGGTGTAAGGTGGGGGGTATATCGGTCGTTCGTGTGTGTCGGTCGTCTGTATGTGTGTCTGTGTATCGGTCGTTGGTGTGTGTGTGTCTGTCGGTCAGTCGTCTGTGTGTTTGTGTCTTTCTGTCTGTCTGTCTGTCGGTCGGTCGTTTGTGTGTCTATTTGTCTTCGATTCCCGCCACCACTTAACAACCAGTGCTGGTTTGTTTACGTTCCCGTAGCCTAACGGTTCGGCAAAAGAGATCTATAAGATACGTATCAGACTTGAGAAAATAAGTAGTGGAGTCATTTTATACGACTATACTCTACGACTCTACAAGGTGCAGTCCAATGACTGGAATAAGTACAAAACATCAAAACAAATCTTTTCTTTTCTTCTCTAGAGACAAGGTCCGAAATTTTGGGGTAAGGGGGCCAGTCGATTAGATCGACCGCAGTACGCAACTGGTACTTAATTTATCGACCCCGAAAGGATTATGGCAAAGTTGGCCCCTCGGCAGAATTTGAACTCAGAACGTAAAGACATACGAAATACCGCTAAGCGTTTCACCCGGCGTGCTAACGTTTCTGCCATGTGTGTGTGTGTGTGCTTTTCCATTCTTTCCGAGCGTCGAACTAGTACACCTACCTGCAGTTCCCTCATCTCTCTTTTTCTTTTGTTTTCTGCAAATTTGAACTATGTGAACTATATATATATATATATATATATATATATATATATATATATATATATATATATATACATATATAAAATACAAAATGAGACAAGAACGCAAAACATCCAGACAGTTGGGTGATACAAAAGTGGGGCAACAAAACATCCAGACAGACGATACAAAGAAAATAAGGACGGGTCATTCGGAGTTTTCTTTCCTCACAGGAAATGGAATTCACAAGATTCTTTAATTACAACGATCGTTTCGACTCATCATGCATCGATCCCTCACGGATGAGATACTATACAACTGGTTATGCTGCATCCTCCAGTGCCGATGTGTCTCATCAGGTAACTTCAAAAGGTACCTCGTTCAATAAATACGGTTTCGTTCGATTCGATTATACAGTATTCGCCTCTACACGGTTGCCTCCCGTGGATTCTATATTCTGCTGTTCTCATTTGCTTTCTACTCAACGAGCACTGAGGAATTCCTGAGGCAGACTCAGTGGCATTTACATCTATACTATGGACGACATCAGGTAGCCATAAATAGTGAACGTGCGTTAATCGGCATACTGCTAGGTATATACACACACAATGTAAGTAGTTACTCTGTATGTGTGTGTGTGTGCGTGTGTGTACTTGTGTCTGTGTTTGTCTCTCACTACCGATGGGATGCTGGAAAGTTCCTCGCTTTAAGGGTCTCACGAAAGGCCTGGTGGGAGACCCAACCTTCCGAGTTCTTTTACAGAGCCTAGTAAAACTAAAGGACCGCTGCAATATGTGTGTGAATCTGAGAGGGGAATATACTCTTTTACTTTTTTACTCTTTTACTTGTTTCAGTCATTTAACTGCGGCCATGCTGGAGCACCACCTTTAGTGAGCAAATCGACTCCAGGACTTATTCTTTGGATGCCTAGTACTTATTGTATCGGTGTCTTTTGCAGAACCGCTAAGTTACGGGGACGTAAACACACCAGCATCGGTTGTCAAGAGATGTTGGGGGGGGGGGACAAACACAGACACACAAACATATACACACCCATACATACATATATATATATATATATATATATATATACAACGGGCTTCTTTCAGTTTCCGTCTACCAAATCCACTCACAAGGCTTTTGGTCAGCCCGAGGCTATAGCAGAAAACTTGCTCAAGGTGCCAGGCAGTGGGGATGAACACGGAACCATGTGGTTGGTAAGCAAGCTACTTACCACACAGCCACTCCTGCACCTATATGTTAAATAAAATCATAATTAACTGACCCTCCTGTATTTTCTTTTACCCAAAGCCAGGAACTTTTCAGCACTGCTTCGTATATACACACACACACACACACACATACATATACATAAATACATACATATACATATATATATATATATATATATATATATATATATATATATATATATATATATATATATATATATATATATATATATGTATATATATATATATATATATATATATATTGCTGAATGGTTAACCCAGCTCTGATATCAAGTATCAATAACATAAATTTCTGATTTATTAAAATTATCTCCGCCTTTAGAATATTTATCATAATTAACAAATTTCAATTAAGAGCAGCTACACTTAAAGAAGGGAAACAATTACAAAAAGAAATCAAGAAAATCTTTTTAAATTGACATGTCATTTTGGAAAAGTAAAGATTTATTTTCCGGAAATAAGAAGACTGTTATGGATATGTTTTACTTAAGTAGCAGTCAATAGAGCAATTAAGGGAGGCAACTCTAGACTTGCTTATCGTTATTTGTTAACTCCGAATCGGTCTTGCTATGTTCTTGTGTGAGCCTCTCATCTTACACATCGACACAGTATCACTTAACAACATTATCCGATGAAGGTTCATTTTTTAAATTTTTTATTAGACATGGTTGTGTAGTAAAATATTTGCTCTTTCCAACCATATGCTTCCGAGTTCAGTTCCACTGCATGGCACTGGTGCCGGGCCGACCAAAGCCTTGTGAGTGAATTTGGTGGACGGAAACTGAAAGGAGCCCTTCGTGTTTGTGTTGGCGGTGAGAACTTATTTGTTTATCCCCCAACCGCGGCTTGGCAACCGGCATTGGCTTGTTTACGTCCTAGTAAATTAGCGGTTCGACAAAAAAGAGACCGATAGAATAAGTACTAGGCTTTAAAAAATAAGTACTGTGGTCGATTTGGTCGACTAAGATCCTTCAAAGCGATGCCCCAGCATGGCTGCTGTCTAACGACTGAAACAAATAAAAGTTTAAAGTTTAAAAGGTACGGTGTCAAGGTGCATGGCCTAGCGGTTAGGGTGTTGCACTTACGAACGTAAGATCGTGGTTTCGATTCCAGGCCAGATAGTGTAACCTTGAGGAAAACATTATTTCACGTTGCTCTAGTACACTTAGTTGTAAAGTGAGTTTCAGCAATAGCTGGGAAGTTAATCCTAAGATGGACAAGCGTCTTATCCAGGAGGTGAGGGAAATGTTGTACTCTCAGACATTTATATGCAATGGAATTCGGGTTAAGCTTCGGCCTTAGGAATCCTAAGAGTCATGATAGACCTAAATAAATATAAGGACATTGCGATTTGAAGGAGAATTGGTTGTTTCATCTAGCAGGTCGAGCATCCACGTAGATTCTCCCACGAAAAAATAGTATAAGGTATTAACTATTCTTTCAAGGCATGAAGAAGCTTTATCGAGAAGCGGGCCGCACGAGACATGGATCGTTATTAGGAGAGCCGCACGATGAAAACAGTTCAAGGTGGTTTTTCCGTTAGGCGTAGCATTCAGAAAGTCCCACGGGTCGCAGTTTGCCCATGATTGGTTTATATAATAGCTTAACTATTGGTGTTTAGTTATTCATAGGCTGATTCCGTTCCTTCAATGAGGAATGTTTTTTAAAAAAAAACACATGTAAGAAGGGTGTGTACCGCCCGCGAAATTTCTTTTCCACGAGAGTTCCGGACCCTAGTTATGAACTCATCGGTCAGTTTCAAAACATTAATGTCCTAGTCACAAAAGCAAGGTTTGAAGGGAATAATAATCATTTCCTTTGATTCCTAGATAGAAGCAAAACGGAAATAAAACTCACTAACCCAAGGCAACAAACAAACCTGTGGCATTGTGCAGAATATTTGCTCTAACGATATTTCTGCTTCAACAACTCAGCGCTGGATCTGTCTGAAATGTAATGGAAAATAGGTCAGTTTCAAAACATTGATGTCCCGGTGACAAAAGCAAGGTTTGAAGGGAATAATAATCATTTCCTTTGATTTCTAGATAGAAGCAAAAAAGAAATAAAACTTACTAATCCAAGACAACATACAAACTTGTGGTATTGTGCAGAATATTTGCTCTAACGATATTTCTGCTTCAACAACTCAGCGCTTGATCTGTCTGAAATGTAATGGAAAATAGGTCGGAAAAGCAAAGTTTGAAGGGAATAGTAGTCACTTCCTTTGATTTCTAGATAGAAGCAAATAGGAAATAACACTTACTGACCAAATATATTAAAAAATTAAAATTTTGTTGCGCGGTGTAATTTGTCAATGATGGTCATATTTCTTTACGAGTTGACAGCCATAATGTATTAACATAAGGTGGCTTTCTGGATTTCTACTCTATCGCTAACCCTTAATCCTCACTTCAAAGACTAATTTTGAAAAGGATTTAGTTCGTAAAGATCTTTTAAAATCCCTTAATGGATAAAGAATCTTAAGAAACCCTTATGAAATTGAAAAAGACCCAGGATCATCTAATGGCTTCTCATCCTTTGTAAAGAGGTTCGTTACTCGAAATATCTTATCGTCTCATCACGTGAAGATGGTGGAGAAAGGCGTCAATAGCTCACTCTCCTTCTTCTCTCTCTCTCTCTCTCTCTCTCGCTCTCGCTCTCTCTCTCCTTCTCTCTCACTGTGTGCGTATGCATTTATATATATACATATATCTAAATATATATACATATATATATATATATATATGTATATATATATATATACATTTATATATATACATACATATATATATATATATATATATATATATATAAATTCATAAGAATGGTACAACAAGGTACCGATATTTGCTGGAGAATAGCAATCGATATAAAAACGACGCTATTGTATAGCTTCACTGCGTATATACTGGCAAAAATGCGTGTGTGCAACAAAACATGAAAAACTTGTCTTACCTTAGGAAGAACATCCGAAAATGAACAACCCAGATTAAGGATAATGCAATACCTATATATATATATGTATGTATGTATGTATATATATGTATGTATATTCATATATTTATATATACCCGATAAATACTACACGTATATATACATACATACACACACATGCGCGCGCACACACACACACACACACACACACATATTACACATATATATCCACATATATACTGTATGTAATATATATATATATATTAATATGTATTATGTGTGTATATTTCAGTCACTCTATCTCTCCCTCTCTCTCTCTCTCTCTCTCTCTCTCTCTCTCTCTCTCTCTCTCTCTCTCTCTCTCTCTCTCCCTCTCTCTCTCTCTCTCTCTAACTCTCTTCAGCATAACTTTATGTTCTGACCCAATCTGTGACCTCTGAGATTCCTAAAATGAGGATTACTTAATTACCATCTTTAATAACAAGCCACTGTTCAAAGCTTTCCATGTCAGCTTTGTGTCTGTGTGTCAAAGCTGTTGATATTACAGCGAAGACTTATTACTTAGCCTACGATATTGGCACGTTGTGTTGTGTGTGTACGTGCGTTCGTTCGAGTGTGTTCGTGTGTTCGTGTGCAGTTGCAGTCAATGCACTGTCTGCGTGTGCATATGTTGTAGCGATTGAAAATAACCTCCAGTATTTCTCGTCTGTGCGCGCGCGTGTATGTGTAGTACGATACGATTTTTTGGGTGGGTGGGTGGGTGGGGGTGGGTCTGAAATAATCACCACCGTATTTCAAACGTATCCAAATATTAATCTGCGGCTAATGCGGCTGTATTGCGGATTGGCAGAGCCGGATCAAGACCTATAGAAGCCCTAAGCACTTAGAAAATTTTGGAGCTCCCATATACATGTAATTCAAACTATAAACAATACTCTTTTACTTGTTTCAGTCATTTGACTGTGGCCATGCTGGAGCACCACCTTTAGTCGAGCAAATCGACCCCAGGACTTATTCTTTGGAAGCCTAGTACTTATTCTATCGGTCTCTTTTGCCGAACCGCTAAGTTACAGGGACGTAAACACACCACCATCGGTTGTCAATCGATGGTGGGGTACAAACACATACACGCAAACATATACACACACATACATACATACATACATACATACATATATATATATATATATATATATATATATATATATATATATATATATATATATATATGTATATATACATATATACGACGGGTTTCTTTCAGTTTCCGTCTACCAAATCCACTCACAAGGCTTTGGTCGGCCCGAGGCTATAGTAGAAGACACTTGCCCAAGGTGCCACGCACTGGGACTGAACCCAGAACCATGTAGTTGGTAAGACCATTAATTAAATTTTATTTTCAAAATGAAACAAAACTAATGGTAAGAAGGAAAATAATGTGATTTTTTTTGTGCCGTAAACCATTTACCATTTCTTTCGTGCCCCACTTCCCTTGATACCCTAAGCACGTGCTTATTCTGCTTAATGGCTAATCCATCCCTGCGGATAGGAGATAGGATGTCGTGGGCTAGGGAGGCGAATGAGCATAAATCTGTCGGGTACGATAATTGTTACTAATAATGACTTCAAACTTTGACACAAGGTCAGCAATTTCACGAGATGGCGTAAGTCGATTACATCAAGCCCCCAGTGCTCAGCTGGTACTTATTTTATCGATGAAAGGCAAAGTCGATCTCGGCAGAAACTGAAATCAGAACGTAAAGACGGGGAAAATGCCTAGTAGCATGGCGTGGTAACTGTTACTAATAATAAAATATTACAAACATGCCAAATTATCAGTCTGTGAGCACAAACATGCAAAAACTTGTTTACAGTACGTCGGCAGGAACGTGGAGAGGTGAGAGAATTTCGTTATACCTCTTTCCTCAGCATACCCATCTCATACCTGCTTACATGATTTACTGACTCTGTTACCTTTTAAAAATAGTTTACAATTGTCTAACTGAAAAATTCTCATAGATTAAAGAAGTGTGAAACATTCACCCTCCTGTCCGTTATTTGCAATAAGTGGATAACAACAAAATCATAGCGGTGGTGAACGATTGTATTTAGACAAAACAACATAGCCGGAAATATGAGTTTTAGAATCTGTATAGCACTTCTCTTAACTAAAATATAAACAACTGTAAAGTTGATCGGAAAGAAGATAGAGTTGAAAAACAGCACTACCATAAAGTGAGTCTATGGATTTTATTCCAGTATAATATCTTAATATTGCATTTACTTACGCAAAATCATGCATTTTCTTACAAAACCACTTAAGTTTATCGTTAAAATTCTATAGCCATGCTTGCGCCTATTCATTGTTTCTACCTCAACACACACACACACACACACACACACACACACACACACACACACACACACACACACACACACACACAAAAACGAAAGAAAATTGCTACAATAGCTAAAATCAGCTTCAAATCAGACATTTTGAGAACTTTGCAGTCCGTCATCTAACGACGGTGGATATAATGTCGCCAGCACATATCCTTCGTGTTTAACATCGACGAAATAATCAAGGAACGATTCTCTCTGGAGTGAAGGCAAGTGGTCTTGTGATGAGGGTGTTACATTCACGATATGCTAGATCGTGGTTTCGATTCCTGAACCGAGTGATGCGCTGTGTTCTTGAGTAGAACACTTTATTTCAAGTCACTTCAGTCCAATTAGCTGTGATTGAGTAACCTTAGGACGGAATGACGTCCTATTCGAGGGCAGAGAGATGTTGGGATCTCGATCTCGATGTTGTGATACGCCAACGAAACCGGGAAACCGGCCCAATGAATTCTAGGACTTGAGACAGGAGGTTTCAGGAGTTGATGAGGAAGTTAAATTCTCCCGAGAATGAGATCTATGATTAATTACGTCTCATGCAATATCGCAACAATAATACTACTTCTACTAACCACTGATTCAACAGTGGTGGTACATTATAGATCCTCACTTTCGTACATTGACGACACATGCAAATAAGAATTAAGAGAAATGATTCTTAGGTACATGAGATGGTGAAGTAACTGTTTATTATAAACCCGTCATCGAACATGTGTTGACGTCCCTGTGAGAAAACTGCTTGGAACTGTGCATGTAGAGGTTAGAAGTGTAGTGCCGTATTGGCATTTGGCACACTGGAAGGGTACGCGCTGGCGCCACGGGTCTAGGAGTGGGTGGCCAATGCTAATCCAAAGAGATACGGTATCCGACTTCATGGTCTAACTTTGACTAAGGATATCTCTTGGAACAAATGTTTAGTCTAGTGCCATGTCGGCCGCTAAGAAAGTGAAATCTCTTCTATGTTCGCAAATTTTTACGCCTGAGAGTGTATTGTATGTCTGTAAGGCGACTATTTAACTTTGCATTAAATATTACTGTCAACTTTAGGTTGGTGCTTTCTTTAAGTGTCATAACTTGCTTGATCGCATGCAGAATCCAGTTATTAACATCCTCTTCTTTCTACAAGGTTGTCTTTGGATCATTGTTGAAATGTATCTTCATCGTGTCTTTTCCCTAAGTATTTCCATGGCCATTGCTCTGTTGAACTTTCTAGTCTAGCACCCTATATCAAGACCTTTAAAAATGTCACCAGCTCTTCTTCCTAGGTTCATCGTTTCTCTGTTGGGCTTCCTCTTAGCCTTAAGACTTTTTAAAATTAATTCTAATAGTTTCTTTCCTCAAACTGCTGCTTTCTAAAACTCACTAGCATTGCATTGTTTGTCTCTGGACTATGATATTCACTCCTTTAAGTTTCGGTCAATAAACATCTTTTGAATTTGTAAGACTTTTATTATTTGCAGTCCTTTACGCTACAGTGGCCTCAAACCTTGTTTCAGACAATATATATATATATCTATGAGTTTCAAATTTATGCACAAGGCCAGCAATTTCAGGGCGAGGGAGTTAATCGATGACATAGATCCCTGTACTCAAATAATATTTATTTTATCGACCCCGATAAAAGTCAGGATGCGTGGCGTTCAGCTATTCTATATATGAAAAATGCCTTAAATGCTACAAAACATACACGTAGGACAGACACAAGGACTCTAATGCTTCAGAAGTATTAGGGTCCTTGTGTCTGTCCTACGTGTATGTTTTGTAGTATTTAATGAATTTTTCATATATATATATATATAAGGCGCAGGAGTGGCTG
>NC_142941.1:33926808-33944308 GCF_046866305.1 Octopus bimaculoides | reverse complement strand
ATTTGTTAGAAGGGAGAGATAGAAGAAAATTTCAAAGTAAGTATTTAGAAGCTGAATTTTCAAAGAGTCCATATGGTATGCAAATAGATAGATAGGATCTTTTTGGTTTGACGGGCAACATTTTTTTATGTAGTGATTTTGGTACCGAAACAGATAAACAGATAGATAGATAGATACATACATATATACATACATACATACATACATACATACATACATACATACAAGCCATCACTGGAACTGTGTAAAAGTCTGTAAAACTTTCCAGAAGTTTATCATTGAAGTATATATGAGCATGTCTAGACATGCAACTATATGCCTGAGAATACAAACATCAAACAATACATACAAATCTGGACTCATACATACATACATACATACATACATACATACATACATACATACATGCTTATACTCTTATCAGACGGGTAGTCATGATGGGTATACTGGGTTTCGTATATTTTACTCCAATGTCACTTTGATGGCATGCACTGCTCTCTCATTCAGTAATAAACATACATACATACATACGCACATACGTACATACATACATTCATACATACATACATGCATACATACATACACACAAAAATCCCTGTTGATGTTGTTGAAATTCTAATGGAGCAGCCTTGGATCTACGTTAGAAACCGGCTTTTTCTCTATCGACAAAAAAATCTTGAAGTAAAACTGAATAATGACATACATACATACATAAATAAATACATACATACGTACATACATACATACACACATACATACATACATACATACATACATACATACATACATACATACATACATACATTAGAGCCCACACACTCATCTACAGTTATATAGGTCCATCTACTTCTCTATAAATGTATCTCGGGCCAGATTAGGACCCTTAAACACTTAAAAGATGTTGGTGTTCCCCAATGTAATTCAAAATATAAACAATAATAAACCATAAAATAATTTTTTAGTTTACAAAATGAAACAAAAGTAACAATAAGATGGGAAATAATGCTTAATTTTATACACTTCCACTTTATTCATATTTAGAAAGATTTCTCCTATTTTTTAAATTCCTAGTCTTTGATCAGAACCTCAAACTTTATCTTACGTAACACGTCTGCCTCTATACTAAGTAGAGATATGGCAATCCGCATATTATTTTAGCAACTTTAAAGTGACCTCTTTTGTACCGTAAACCATTTACCATTTCTGTGGTGCTCCCCACACCCCACTTTCCTTGATGCTTTCAGCATGTGTTTATTTTGCTTAATGGTTAATTCAGCTCATAATGTATCTGTCTGCAACTGTCTTCGAGCCAAAAGTCTTTCTCTCTCTTTATCTGCTGTTCTTTCCTTTATATTCTGTCTCTTTATCTGTCCGTATATCAATGTGATCATGTATATTATATCCATACATTTACCTAACTGTCTATTTCTATACGTGTCTATATCGTTTTATATAAATATACACAGGTCTGCACCTGTGTGGCTGAGTGATTTAGGAGATCACTTTACAGCCATGTGGTTCCCATTGAGCAGTATATTGAGTGTCTTCTACTAGAGTCCTGGTCCGACCAATGCCTTCGCCTTATTAGAGGATTTGGCAAACAGATACATATACATACATACGTATGTATGCACGTATGTATGTCTTTATTCAGTTTTATTTCAAGATTTCTTACCAATAGAGAAAGAGCCGGTTTCTAACTTAGATCCAAGGCTCCTTCATTGGAATTTCAACATCAACAGGGTATTTTTGCATGTGTGTACATACGTATGTACAAATGTATAGATGGATGGATGAATGGATGGATGGATGGATGGATATGTGCAGATTTACATGTTTTATTTTATGCATGTATTCTCTCATGCATATTGTTGTATGTCTAGACATGCACATATATGTAGTGAATCTTGCAAGCATGAAGTGGATTCGATCCACCATAGCCAAATTTAAATTAACAGTTCAACAGAACTTTTCTCACGGTGGAACAGTGGTTTTTCTCTGACAGCAGTTTTACATTTGCCAGATTGCCTTTAGCTGGGCCGAAATAATGTCTTCACTATTTGACCCTTATAACCTCTTCTATTTCACCAAAAGCTAGAATAGAGATATCACAGTACCACTAACGAAGCCCATTGTTCTCAACGATATATCTATCTTTCTGGAGAGTTATAAAAGCATAAACCCCAAGCAAAAAGATAAGTCACTTGGTGATGACTCGTGAGCTGAGAGAGAGATAGAGAGAGCTAACATAAGTTAGTGAACGGACCACGGAAACCTTGGTCAGAGAAAGAAATGAAGTTTACTATCAGTGACTATGCGAGCCTTTGTCACATACTCTCACTAGCTCTAATTCTGTTCTCTTACAACATCATTCTATCTCTCTCTTTAATTACTACTAAACAATGAAGAGGACGCAAACACAAACTACACATCTATCTTTACTTCGCATGCTTTACAATATCATCACCTGCCCGTCGAGGCAAGGTATTGTAACGTAACGGTAAATAAATACTTTCTTTAAAACTTCATGCATTGTTCATCTTTCACATCCTACAACATGCCGTTATAGCAACAACTTTTTTATATCATTACATATATACTTACATGATAAACTTTTGGAAAGTTTTACAGATTTTTACAGTTCCAGTGATGGCTTGGATCTGTAGTCTTCGAAGCAGCTTTCTCCTTTCTGATTTTGATAAACCTAATTTCTCAAGGTTGGTATTTAGGCATTGTATTACATATCCCAATGCCCCAATAGGTATGTACGTGTGTATGTATGCATGCATGTACATGCACACGCGGTGCGGGCGTATTTATATTTACATATAAGCTTGAAATTTAGGGATGATTTAGTATTGAATGCACAGATGTAGGAGACAACATCTTGGGAAGCTATATTCCTTGTTAGCCATTTTTCATCGCTTCTATCTTGAGAGTTGTCACATGTTATATTTCACCCTACGTCAAGAAGTAATCAAACTTAAGTATGGAGTGAAATCGAAGTCAGAATCATTATTATAATTTTTGTGAAGTCTGTCTCATTCTCTTTCCCTTCTTCAATATGTATGTATGTATGTAACCTGGACGACTCATTGGCACTGTTCACTTTAGTTTCTTCCGAAGAACGTGTAATTTCACGAAGATAAGCAGCAATGCAGTGACAGCGTTCTAATACTGTTTTTACCTTGAGTTTCATCCAATACACCACCCAACTCACGCTCTCTCTCTCTCTCTCTCTCTCTCTCTCTCTCTCTCTCTCTCTCTCTCTCTCTCTCTCTCTCTCTCTCTCTCTCTCTCTCTCTCTCTTTGTATGTATGTATAAAGACAAACAGACACACGCGTAAATGTGAGTGTATTTCTGTGAGTCATGAAAGACACGGTTGTTAAGACATTAAGAAATAACATGTATCTATCTATCTATTACTGTTTTTTGCTTCGACCTTTCACACAATATTCAACTAACCTAAACGACTCACAGACACTGTCAACTTCAGTTTCCTCTATTCAATCATATCACAAAGTACTTGAATGTTTGTTTCCTTACAGCCACTTTAAGGTTAATTTCATTATTGAACAGTTTGTCATAATGAAGAGCGTGTCCACGAAGATCTCAAAGACATCGCAATTACGAAAATGTTAAATTCACTAAAAATTTTGTATACACAGACATTGTTTAATTGTCGAAATTTCCTGTCTGTGATCTGCTGTATATAATTTTGTATATACAAATAAAAACAGCTAAAAACTTATACTCATATGTCTCTCTTATTTCAGTATTATTTCGCCCTCTTTTGCTCAATATTTCTTGAATTTATATTTATATTTCAATGAAACAAAATATTATTTTACATTTATAAATTCGTTTTGCAAGATTCTTGATGTGAAATCATGTGTTGAAACAGATATTGTTGTATTTGGGGATGGTCATGTTGCTAGTTTAGCCAATAAAAACACACGCACTATATATTTGTTGTTAATTTGCTTCAGCTTTATTTTACATTACATTAATCGTATTTCAGCCAGAGTTCTTTCGTCACACTTCTGTGACCTCATCAGTGGTCCTTTGCTTTCTTCTTTCTTATTTGTGTGTCCCTCCTTACTAACGATCAGCCATTTTGTCTGATCAAATGGCTAAATTGGCAACATGACCATCCCCAAATACAACAAAATATTATTTATTCCGAGCATAAAACAGCAAGCCAATCTTCCTGTAATGTCTTCGATAATGGTGAGGCTTTAACAAATCTTAATATGTTGTATTGTATTTTTATTTTATCATCAGAGGAAAGGTCATATGACTAGACTTAAATCCCCAGTCCTCTACAACAAAGTATAGTAGCTACACCATTGAGCTGTGGATTCTTAAACGCCATATCAGTAATATAGGCTCAGGTATGGCTGTATGGTTAAAATGTTGGCTTCGTAACCATGTGGTTCTGAGATCGATCCCACTGCGTGTCACATTGGCAAGAGTCTTCAATATATCCTCAAATCGATTAATAATACATTGAGTGAAATCTGGTAAACAGAAGCAGTGCGAAGCATAGGTGCATGGTTGAGTGGTTAGAGCATTGGACTTAAAATCATGAAGTAATGAGTTCGATTCCCAGATCAGGGAACCGAACTCATTGTCTTCTTGAGCAAGACACTTTATTTCACGTTGCTCCAGCTCACTCAGCTGTAGAAATGAGTTGCAACCATCACTGGTGTCAAGCTGTATCGGCCTTTGCCTTGGACAACATTGGTGGCGTGGAGAGAGGAGACTGGTATGCATGGGCGACTGCTGGTCTTACATAAATAACCTTGCCCGGACTTGAACATCGGAGGGGAACTTTCTGGGTGCAATGTCATGGTCATTCATGACTGAAGGGGATCAAAGAAGGGAGAAGACGTACAATAGGTAAAAATAAGTTTGTTCACCTGTTCTTCTATTGTTCTATGTATATGTATAAGATTTTCTTTGAGATTTAGAGATCGAGCCGGTCGGTAACAAAGCGCCAAGAATTTTTGAGATAAGGGTGTACCCCTTGTTTGTAAATATGTAGCGGAGCTGGTGTGTTGGTTGAACTGTCCATGCACTCACTCAACTGTATACACCTATTCATTTAAAGAATCTTAGATGGAGAATCTTTGGGATGTCTTACAAATATTTTACTGTGCTACTAATAAATTGATTTGGAGAATCCGCACCAGATTCTTTTGTTCTTTCTCCGAAAAATCTAGAAGTTTTAGGTTTTTGTGCAAATTTGTAGATACATAACCCAATACACCTATGATGATGGGTACAAATGAGAATTTATAGTCAGGGTAGACTGGCACTCCGTCGGTTGCGACAATAAGGGTTCCAGTTGATCATATCAACAGAACAGCCTGCTCGTGAAATTAACGTGCATGTGACTGAGCACTCCACAGACACGTGTACCCTTAACGTAGTTCTCAGGGAGATTCAGCGTAATACAGATTGCGACAAGGCTGGCCCTTTCAAATACAGGTACTACTCATCTTTGCTAGCTGAGTGGACTAGAACAACGTGAAATAAAGTGTCTTGCTGACGAATGCAACGCATCACCGAGAATTGAACTCAAGACCTAGCAATCGTGAGTCGAAAACTCTAACCACTAAGCCATGTGCCTTGTCAGCGTACAAGATATGTAAGATCCGCATTAATTCACCATAAAAGTTTTCTTTTCCCTGAATTTTTGATGGTACATTGAACAGCTGACTCCCACGACAATGCACGACTTTTGTTCCCTGTCACACACAACAATATCAGGTCTGTTGTGCTTGCACCAGACTGCTATTTTTATTGGCATACTCCATCACTATTCCTTGTTTATAAAAATGTGAATATATTCTGGTTCTGAAATGCCTTTGATGAATTCGTCAGGGTAATCCTTCCTGCGGATAGCATTGTAAATTGTTTAGCAAGTATATCATATCTCAAAGGTTGTTAGTATCTCCTACACAGTTCGGGGCGGCTGCTGATGATGTGATTGATACCTTCCACAGCCGGTACTTTTTATCACAACTTAAAGGTTTGGCGCCATCTTTGTCTCTCTTGTTTATCAGTTATTTAACAGTTGTCTGCAGTTCGTGGATAGCGAAGGTATATCCTTCTAGACGGAATGTTATGTATCTATCACAGAGCCAGGAGAGACTACTCTTCCTGTCAACGCTGTTGTTGCCCGCTAGCTTACGTGATATGTACCCATGCATTGCCTTTTGCTGGTACGATACCCGCTTCTCCTCCAAGCCTCTATTAAGGCCCAGCCTCCTTTGGGTTACATGAGACAGCCGTACCCTCAGACTACCTGTTCCGCAGTTCTTCCCCTACCCTAATGATGTTGTTGTTCTCACGTTTGAGTATGCATGTAATGTACTCATCTCTTTCTTTACTGTTCCACAGTGTTGTCCAAATAATATAATACGACATTCAAAAGCTGTTTGGTTTGATCTTATGCCTCTTCCAGTGGAGGCGCAATGGCCCAGTGGTTAGAGCAGCGGACTCGCGGTTTCGATTCCCAGACCGGGCGTTGTGAGTGTTTATTGAGCGAAAACACCTAAAGCTCCACGAGGCTCCGGCAGGGGATGGTGGCGAACCCTGCTGTACTCTTTCACCACAACTTTCTCTCACTCTTTCTTCCTGTTTCTGTTGTGCCTGTAATTCAAAGGGTCAGCCTTGTCACACTGTGTCACGCTGAATATCCCCCCGAGAACTACGTTAAGGGTACACGTGTCTGTGGAATGCTCAGCCACTTGCACGTTAATTTCACGAGCAGGCTGTTCCGTTGATCCGATCAACTGGAACCCTCAACATATGCCTCTTCCACTATCACTTCGTCTCACTTGGATCCTATCAGTGTCGCTGTTAATGTGAAAGTCACCAGTGGTTCTCAGTCAGTACCTTTCTGGTTTTGATGTCCGGGCTGCGTATCTCGTCGAGTGTCCCAAATATTGATACTAGTACTAGCACTGCAAAAGCACTGTGAGATATGGTCTTGTTAAATGCAGAAAGCTCTGAGTTCCATATTTTCCGGAGTCTGCAGAAGTACTCTTTCGTTATTCTAGCTTTACTCATAGCTCCCACGTATGCAACTCCGGACGGCTAAGTTACGATTTTGGTAAACAAACCAACAATCTCAAGTTCCATTTTGTCGATATATAGGATGTGCGTCAGTACGTATGTGTATAAGTCATCAAATTCTCTTTTTTCATATTAAATTCCGATATAATCGTAATCTATTCACTCTGAAAAGTATTTATAGTAAATTTCATTTAAAAAAATATTCATTTTTCTGGAAGTTTTTGGGGAAGAAATCCGACTCGTGTAAATTTTCTGAAATTCTTCTTCGCACTCACGAAAAATTATTTTCACAACAAATTCTGATGTAGTCATAATCAACACCATCTGAAGTGCATATGCTGATTTTTTTTTAAAATATCCTTTTTTCTGGAAGTTATGAGGCAACAAAATCGTGGGGTGGGGCATACACGTGGAGTTATGCTTATTCTTTTTATATACAGTTGTGGCCAAAAGTTTGAAACATTTTTTCTTAAATTTAAAATTGTGATGCCCAAGTACAATTCGATTCAAATATATGCAATATATATACTCTTTTACTCTTTTACTTGTTTCAGTCATTTGACTGCGGCCATGCTGGAGCACCGCCTTTAGTCGAGCACATCGACCCTAGGACTTATTCTTTGTAAGCCTAGTACTTATTCTATCGGTCTCTTTTGCCGAACCGCTAAGTTACGGGGACGTAAACACACCAGCATCAAGCGATGTTGGGGGGGGGGGGACAAACACAGACATACAAACATATACACAAACATACATACATACATATATATATATATATATATATATATATATATATATATATACATATATACGACGGGCTTCTTTCAGTTTCCGTCTACCAAATCCACTCACAAGGCTTTGGTCGGGCCGAGGCTATAGTAGAAGACATTTGCCCAAGGTGCCACGCAGTGGGACTGAACCCAGAACCATGTGGTTGGTAAGCAAGCTACTTACCACACAGCCGCTTACAGCACCTAGGTTTCCCAAGCGGTCACCCATCTAAGTACTAACTAGGCTCGATGTTGCTTAACTTCGGTGATCGGACGAGAACCGGTGCTTTCAACATGATATTTGGGAATTTAATATAAAGATTCTAATTTTCAGATCTATGTTCCAAACTTTCGGCCAAGTAATAATATATTGCAAATTAAATATAACTTCGGGCATCAAATATAAAAATTCAAATTTTCAGATCTGTGTTCCAAAGTTTTGGCCACGACTGTAGCGTGAACAGACATGATGGTTTGCTCTAGCTGTAACACATTTAGCCTTAGATATATTCTATCGCGTGGAGGCCCGTGGCTTAGTGGTTAGAGTGTCAGCATCATGATCGTAAGATTGTGGTTTCGATACCTGAACCGGGCGACGCGTTGTGTTCTTGAGCAAAACGCTTCATTCCACGTTGCTCCAGTCCACTCAGCTGGCAAAAATGAGTAACGCTGCGATGGACTGGCGTCCCGTCCAGCTGGGGAACGCATACGCCATTGAAACCGGGAAACCTGGCCCTTGAGCCTGGCTAGGCTTTAAAAGGGCGCATTTATTTATTTTTTTATATTCTATCGCGGCCGACCTGAAACTAAACCCAGGTGGTGACTTGGTTAGCGAATCCTCTGCGACAGTCGACAATCAATGGCAAAATATGCTGATACGGGTCACATTATCCCAAAGTGTACATAGATGTGAGCGAGGACCACATGTGAATTTGTATTCCCACAGAAACTGCGGACATGAACTATTCGTTGATCGGAGCCGGCTGAACTTACCCCGGGTGAATACTGCCGCAAGTACAAGTAGCACTTGGAAATAAACCGCCGTCACCACCAACAACAATACTGGTAATCCTTTCTGTTATAAGCACAAGGCCTGAAATTTTTGGGGAAGGAGCTAGTCGATTACATCGTCCTCAGTGCTCAACTGATACTTATTTTAATGACCCCGAAAGGATGAAAGGCAAAATCGACTGCAGTGGAATATGAACTAAGAACGTAAAGACGAACGCAATACCACTAACCATTTTGCCCGGCGTGCTTACGATTCTGCCTGCTCGCTGCTTTCAGCAACACAAATAATAAGTATGATAAAGGCTTCAAAGTTTGGCACAAAGCCAGCAATTTGAAGGTGGGGGTTAAATCGATTACATCGAATCTAGTGTTCAAATGGTACTTTAACGACTTCCAAAAAAAGATGAACGCAAAAGATGAAGTTGACCTCAGTGGTATTTGAGCTAGGAACATAAAGATCCAGACGAAATGCCTCTAAGCATTTCTATCCGACGTACAAACGATTCCACCAGGAAGAACTGACTAATTCACAACTTTGAATTTTATATCAGGAAAACATTTAATGTTGCAACAGAAGAACTTTGTTCTCCTAACGGAATCTAGCCATTTGGTGATATATCAAGCCAAGCGCACCAAATATCCTTTTCTGCTTTATTTCTTATTTATTTTCCTCTCTTATTTTTTTTGCTGCACTGTTTTAACTGCGACAATAAAACATCGTTTTATTGCTTGTTTGTTCATCTTTGATACTCAATATATTTGTGCCTGACTTCCTTTCTCTTTCCTCAAATATATCCAATCTGCCAATGTATATAATACATCTATATTCTCTTTGATAATATCCTCTTGATAATTTACTCGTTCATTTTATTGGTGATGTTATTCCCTCGGTTTAAAAAAAAAAACAAAAAAAAAGAAAGAAAGAAAAGAACGAAAGAAGAATAAATAGCAACCTTCAATTTCTTTCAGAACTAAATACATCTAGGCAATATCTTTTTCTGTTTTTTATTAAATTTATTTTTTTATCAATACTTTTTTTAACATCCAATTGCCATTTGTGATTTCCAGTTTGCTTTGTCAACAGGAAACAAAGCGAATGTCCCAAGTAAATGCTTTTTAATATATATATATATATATATATATATATATATATATATATATATATATATATATATATATATATATATATATATATATATATATATATATATACTCACCTTTACTTTGCTACTTTTTGGTGAAGTCATATGACGGTCCTTAAATATATATCCTGTTTGAAGACGGCATCAATAAATTGTGAAACCCGAGGCCACTTAATCATCATCATCACCAGTAGTAGTAGCAGTAGCGGTAACAGCAACAGCTGTAGGAAGAAGAAGAGACCTCGATATCGCCATTCATGCAAGAAATAGCAACCAAATCTCTGAAATACACCCTCATTATCTTCAGGAAAAAAAAATGAAGGGTACATTAGACAATGCAAAGCGTTGCCAAAAATATATATTGTATCATAGAGTTGGAACGTCTTTAATGTAACATCTGCAAATTGAGAATTGACCTGGAGAATAAAAAGAAAAAAAAAAGAACATTTGGCAAGATTAAACGTGTTTTATTTTTTATAAAACGTAAGAATGTACATTTATTTATACATGCATATCTACTTACATACATACATAAATACATATGTATGCACTTATGTATATGTATTGTATGTGTGCGTGTGTTTATATATGTGTGTATGTATGTATGTATATACATACATACATATATATATATATATATATATATATATATATATATATATATATATATATATATATATATACATATATATATATATATATATATACATATATATATATATATATATATATATATATATACATATATATATATATATATATATATATATATATATATATATATATATATATACATATATGTATATATATATATATATATATATATATATATATATATATATACATATATATATATATATATATATATATATATATATATATATATATATATATATATATATACATATATATATATATATATATATATATATATATATATATATACATATATATATATATATATATACATATATATATATATATATATATATATATATATATATATATATATATATATATATATATATATATATATATATATATATCATTTATGTATATATCTATATCTTTTATCTTTTACTTGTTTCAGACATTAGACTACGACCATGCTGGGCCCCTGCCTTGAAGAATTTTTAATCGAATGCATCGACCCAGTACTTAATTTTTAAGAGATTTGGTACTTGTCCTATCCGTCATTTGTGCCGAACCGCTAAGTGTAGGGGGATCTAAACACATCACCACCAGTTGTCAAGCGGTCGTGATGATGGGAACAAACACACACACACTCATATATATATGTCCGTGGGTTGAAATGCAGAGGGATTGAGAAGAATAAACTTATTTGAAGTGGTTTCATATACACAGACATCGGAAAAGTAAATAAGCACCGTTCGTGATACCGTTTTATCAGTGCAGGCACTGCCTGGTACTTCAAATTTGTCAATGTACAGTATATTTGTAACGAACAGCTTCATAGATTCTCAGCCAGGATTTGAAACCAAATCTACCAGTTTCTTTCCTGTGTTCTCTGCTTTTACAGTTAAAAATTTATGAGGGTCATCTATTATGTATAGATCAGTTTTATTGCCTAAGTGACTATTCCGAGTCAAACTTGAGTCAGGATAGATAAGTGATGGAAAATCCTTTGTCTAGCCTGACCTAATTTAGTTAGAAAAAATATAAATAAAGAACCCAATATTGTTTCTATCTTTTTGGTCGCTTGACGCCTAGCCAAAGAGCACCTCTTTTTCTTCTTTCACTTATGGATTGTCATCGCGTAACTACACAACTTCCACCCTCTCTACTTGTCAACACAGAGAAGTAGATTCTTTTACAATTTCTTTCTCACTTCTTCACTCCGTTCTCCCTAAAATATGAAATTATCCGATTTCGAATTGGTAATCAATGCACATCGCACTGTTCATCAGCTGTCGTCTTCTCGACGGGATGGCGATTAAAAGAGGAAGTAGTGCCGTACAAAACCAACTGGAAATAGCTCGAACGGTCTGGGCCATACCGGAATGGAAGTAGAAGATACAGATTCTTCTTGACGAAGAGGAAAATCGTTTTAAAGTACTCCCACAATCTAGGTGCTTTCCTAAATAGAAAATGCGAAATTTTTGGATGCTACCCTCATGAGCAGAAATTTGTTTGGGTGACATGGTCATGTCTATTTTTGGACTGGGGTGCATATATATATATACAATCACACGCACAGCTTATACAATTCACCCACGGCTGACACCTATCCATGGAAGATAATTCTTTTCCTCTCGAAATGCTATTATAATTTTTCACCATGTTCCATTTCTTTTTACCAACACCGTGCCATCCATAAAAGAAGCTTCGAGCTTCCAATGAATATGTCTGAAGAGTTGTTTATATTGCCAAAGTGCAATAGTCGACACAAACAAGACGATAACATTCTGAGCAGTTATACACCATAACCAATAATACACTACTCAACCATGTATAAAAATATAGCCACTCGATAATCTATATTGAATGTGCTTTATTTCTGATTTAAGAACAACTAACTAATAGGGAACACAAATAGTAAGTGGTTTCCACAGGGCGCAGTCTTAGAGCCACTACTATTTATAGTGGCCCTCTCAGACATACCCTCAGCTACTCAGATAGCCACAAAGGCTAGTTATGCAGATGACACAAAGTCTTTTAGACGATACAAAATCACGGAAATATTGCGCATCTGCAACGGGAGTTGGACGCAATATACAGGTGGGCTGAGGACAACATGCATCTCAATGCAACATACCAGCAAGTGAGAAAGACTGTAAGAGTTAACACTCTTCTCCCTAAAACGAAGGTGGGAAATATATTCATTGGTATACATCTGGAAAATCCTGAAAGGCCTTGTACTGAATTTTGGCATTGAAAGTTACACAAATAGCAGAACAGGGCGCCACTGCATAGTGCCAAAGATCCCAGCATCACCATCAAAATACAGGTAACAACTTGGGTTTCAAGAGCCCACAGCTCTTCAATATCCTTCCAAAACACCTGATAAACCTACATGGTGCGGATGCAGGTGTCTTCGAAACAAAACTGGTTCTCCTCCTGTCAAGGGTTCCAGATGAGCCTACCTCACTGCAGGAAACACAAATGAGGGCAGCAGCATCAAATTCACTCATTCACCAAATGCCATATATCAGAGGAGCTTTCAAATAAAGGTGCAGCACAGCCAACGGTGGTGCCCCAGTATTACCGCAGCTTTAAAGCTGAAACGCTTAAAAGAATAAAAGAATATATATACATATGTGTGTGTGTGTGTGTGTGCACCATATTTTCTAGTGCATAAAACGCGCCCCTATTTTGCAAGTATATTTTGTAGAAAAATAACCTGTTTCATCATACTTATTGGGGAAGATTTTAATGTGGTTTTGGTGGTGGGGGTGAGGGTGTATGATTCTGTGCTTGTAAATACAATGCTATGGCAATACAGTGGAATAAAGTATAAAATCATAAATTTATCATCAATAAACTTTGTTATGGGACTACCGTATCTCGGTTTTATCTTCTTTCAGATCAACTGTATAGCTGTTTTATATCTTGGTCAAGAGAATTGCCATACAGGTTGTAAAGCTCACATTTATGGCTATATTTTATGTTGCGGTGATTGGCCACCAGGGTGATTCACCATCACTATGGTTTTGTTGTCACCCACTCACTGCTAACAGCTGACAGGTGGATGAAAGTTTAATATTACTTTCATCTTTCTATGAGAATTTCTAGTGTTTCTTGAGGGTCACACGGTCATTAACTAATGTAAAACACACATCAAATGTTCGTTATGTATATTGGGGAAGAAGGCATAATGACATACTATAAACAAGTTTTTGTAAGCTTTAGCCAACACAGCGATAATTTGCCTTGCTTTCAATATTTTATCATTACTAATCAAAAAACTTGAGTAAGGAAACAATTTGACAAAATATAAGCAAAATAATTCCCAAACACATTGTGGTATGTACAGTCAACAGTACCTCAAGATTTGGTTAGTTGCTGGAAAAGAAAAAAACATCCAAATATACATTTCACATTCATCTATTCATTACCTTGCACAGAAACGTAATTTCGTATATTTGTGGACAACCCCCACCCCCACATATTTTCGTTTCTTCAATAATATGAGACATTATGTGTATAGGAGACATATAAACAAGAAAAATAGCTCTTGTTGGTGAAAGTAATTTTAGTGTTGAAAACAAAGCTAAAATTTTTAACTGTATTAACATATTTTAGTGTTAGAAAATTACTATTTTTCTTTTTTTTAATCTCACAACGTGAGATATTCAGCAACATTACTTTGTAGTAAAGATTGTTTGCCAACATAACATGGCAGTCCTGGTTTAGGACTAATGTTGCTGTAATTGCTGGCTTTAGACTAATGTTGTTTGAAAATATAAGGACACAGATCGTTTCGTATAGCCAGCTAGAGACGGTGTCTCCTGGGGTTAAATTACAGCAACATTAGTCCTAAACCAGGACTGCCATGTTATGTTGGCAAACAATCTTTACTACATATTTTAGTGTACATTAATCTGTTATGTAGGAAATATATCCTGGCCAGTTATTCGATGGAAACTGCTCGGTAAATGGCAATAGAAATGTCTGCAAGAAGTTACTAATCCCTATCGTTCAAAATTGTAAAATGATGCAATAGAATGTTATATTTCTCTCAGAAACATACCAGTCTTCTTGAAAAATCTATGTCAAAACAGTCTTACAGGTTTATATGCTATTATATTTTTAAACTTAAGGCGGCGAGCCGGCAGAATCGTTAGCACGATGGACGAAATGCTTAGCAGTATTTCGCCCGTCGTTACGTTCTGAGTTCAAATTCCGCCGAGGTCGACTTTGCCTTTAATCCTTTCTGAGTACTGGGGTCGATGAAATCGACTATCTCCCTCCCTCAAATTTCAAGCCTTGTGCCTATAATAGAAAGGATCGCCTTTTAAATTTGAGATGTATTTACTTAGCTAAACGGTAAGGCATCGTTATGAATAACTGAATGAATATATATATGATGATAATCTCTTCTTATAAAGAGATATCCAGTAAACAAGCATGAACTTTTCCTTCCCTGAATTTGGAAAGAAGCTGGCTTGATATAATTATGTTGTAGAGGTGTCATCCAACGCCGTCTTAACAGTATTATAGACTCCTAGACAAATCAATGCTCTGAGCCATATGATATTTATTTATTGACAGTAACCCACAGAATACGTAGATCAGGACTGGGCACCTAAATACATGAAGCTCCTGGGTCACTGCTCAGTGCGCCCATGCTTTAAGGTTAGAGCTGGTGTCATTTAAAGAAAAACACACTTAGGCAGAGACTACGCACATACGTGTTTATCTATGCACACGCACATACATTTAGATAGATAGATAGATAGATAGATAGATAGATAGATAGATAGATAGATAGATAGATATATGTGTATGTGTGTTAGTAGAAAATCAGAAAATGTCTGATCTCCAACTAACATGGAACAACTTATGAAAGCATGAAATTATAACATTATCACAAACTACTTTGCTATGAATAGCATAAGCGAAACTGGCCGACTAGATACATATTCTATTTCATAACTATATTTTTACCCATAAAAAATTTCTGTGCATTTTTCTTCTTTTTGTTTTAAATATATTTCTTTGCAATATATATATATATATATATATATATATATATATATATATATATAATCATTATAGATATAGGGTAAAAAATAAAAATTATTAATTTATTAATGAATTAATAATTAATAATTTTACCAAGTAGTTCGGTATGAAAAAAAAACCCCATTATCGGTAAAAACGTATATAAAAAGTTTTTTTTATAATTATAAACATAATCAAGCGATCAGCAAAAGTTCCTTCATCACATACCGAAATTTAGAATACTAACTCTACTACAATGTCTCCACAGATAGCAATACTCATAACTTACATAGGCGATCCATGGGACGAGCCATTTTAACGATGCATCCTGCCCAAGCTCGTCGAAACGCCGGTGTTAAAACGTGGGTAGCTGATGAAGTAGAATGTTCTCTATGTGGCTCGTGTGTTCTCGTCTACGTTTGTTTGCAATGTCCTGTGCCCAGATATGCACCTATACATACAGGTGGATGCCGGTATGCACATACCTGTACGTATATATGCATATACTCATTTACTATTTGTTTATATATATATATATATATATATATATATATATATATGCATGCATATATGCTCTACATAGTAGACATATAAACAGGGCAAAATTTAACTATTTCGTCATAGATTGGTGAAACAAAGTTGAATAATATTAGTTAATATTTAAGCCATATTGAGTTCTCATCAGAGGCTTTGCACAACACTCGTCCAGTTCCAAAGAAACAAGTAGCCAATCTGTTTATATTCTCAACAAATCCATAGGCTATGGAGAACTGGATTTACTAATTTGCACACCCTAATCATTTAACATGCTATTTAATATCAGCAGCCCATCAATGGGGATTGCAGTTTACACAGTATCAAGGTATGTAATAAGTATGTAATCTATAAGGTAGATATAAAAACAGGACAAGTTTTAAATATTTCTCTATGGATTGAAACATGAGAAACAATCTTAATCAATTTTCAAGATGTTTGGGGATCTCATCAGAGGTAACTACATCAGTTGACCAATCCAAGAGAAACAAGTATCCAGACTCAGCTCTATGAAAATTAACATTTTCTAGGCTCATACAATGAACCTAACTTCTCAAATATATGTGAACTTAGCTGAGTCAGACTGCAATTAAATAATATATATGTGGCACCTTGGGAAAGTGTCTCCTACTATAGCCTGAGGCTGACCAAAGACTTGTGAGTGAAAATTGCCAGATGGAAACTGAAAGAAGCCCATTGTATATATATATACATATACATATACATATGTGTGTGTGTAAATGTGTGTCTGTGTGTCCCTGTTTGTGCTCCCACCATCGCTTCACAACTGATGTTGGTGTGTTTACATCCCTGTAACTTAGTCGTTCAGCAAAAAAAAAAAATCCAATAGAATAAGTACTAAGCTTACAAAGAATAAGTCTTGAGATCAATTTATTTGACTAATAGGCAGTGCTCCAGCATGGTCGCAGTCAAATGATTGAAACAAGTAAAAGAACTCACAACGAATGCGTTGAGTACTGGTTTCTTTCATTTGTCCACTCAGTCATGTGTGTGTGTGTGTGTGTGTGTGTGTGTGTGTGTGGGTGTGTGTGTGTGTGTGTGTATGTGTGTGTGTATATATGTACGTGCGTATATATATATATATATATATATATATATATATATATATATACATACACACATGCAGCGTTTAATATACACATAATTTTTCACGTCTGGCCGTATAGCCTTTTCCGTTTGTTTTCCTGTCTTGTTTTCTGTCCGCCACTACATTCTTCCATGGTACAAATTTAATTTGTGGTCCGTGGGAA
>NC_142941.1:33914308-33919308 GCF_046866305.1 Octopus bimaculoides | reverse complement strand
TTTGCCATGAGAACAAAAGATGAGGGGACAATACAGAGACAGATATAAAGTGTTGGGGTTTACATATAATAATGAAATGGTAAAGAAAATTTATTTTAAAAGTATACACAGCATACCCTGAGAAAGAGGAGACAAATGCATACCATACAGAGGTACGCAAAAAATTGGCGGGCGGATGATAGAGATGTAGCCCTCATGATACAGGAACACCTCTAGGTATAATCGGGGAACCCCAATGTCCGAGATTTCCCTGAAACCCTATGAGAAAGTGCTCTCTCCAATTCCTTCTCTCCAACTCACAGGTCTACATTGAGAAAGGTACCATCCACTCTTGCCATTTTCTCAACTTTCACCCACCTTTCGATAAATTCATTCGAGGACAGCTCTTCCCTCTCCACTCTCAATTTCCTTTACAAGTGAAACTTCAAGAAGTCAATGAGATTTCTTCCAAAGAGGAATGTATCTGTCCTCATGCTTTTCAGTCTTGTCCACCAAACAACCTCTTTCACCACAGCCACCAGGCAAAGGAAAACTGCTTTGCCTGCCCTATTGAAGGAGGGCAGTTGTGCAAATAATAATAATGATAATGATGGTGATGATGATGATGATGATAATAATAATGGTTTCAAATTTTGCCTCAAGGGTGGCAATTTTGGGGGAGGTGGGGCCAGTCGATTAGATCGGTCCCCTGTACACAACTGGTACTTAATTCATTGACCCTCCCGAAAGGATGACAGGTAAAGTCGGCCTCGGCGGAATTCAAACTCAGAACATAAAGACAGTTGAAATGCTGCTAAGCATTTTGCCCTGGCATGCTAACGCCTTTATAATAATAATAATAATAATAATAATAATAATAATAATAATAATAATAATAATAATAATATGATGATGATGATGATGAAATGAATGTTTAAATCATTAAAAAAAAAACTGCTTGGTATGTGAGGGAAAATAGAATAGAATAGAATAAAAAATAGTTGGTTTCATCTAATACCTTTGTTTTCTTCTCCTTTCCCTCTTTCTTTCTACTTTCACTCTTTCAGTTTCATTTTTATTTTCCATTACTTCCTTTCTCAAAATCATCATCATCATTATCATCATCATCATCATCATTATCATTACATTTGTAATTATTGTTGCTGCTGCTGATAATGATGATGTTTTGTTGTTATCTGTCAAGAGAAAAGGAAAAGAAAGCAGAAAGAAAGCAAGGACCTCAGAATACCATTTCTAGCATTTTTTTTCAGCAAGTTAAGAAAGAAAGTGTGTTTCTAAATTGTACCATTCTTAAAAATCAGTCAGTGAATAAAGAAAGGAAAAAAATGAAATAAAACAAAATACGACAAAGAAAACTAACAATAAAAACATTTTCAGCAACACAAAAAATACAAGTAAAAGCAGATTCCCACCCATTCCCTTATACCTAAAAGAAATAAATGTTTATTTGTCATTGTGTTGTTGTTGTTGTTGTTGTTGTTGTTGTTGTTGTTGTTTTCTGCCTCCTCTTGTAGCCATCTTGTCTGCTCCTTGTTTTATATATAAAAAAATACATTTATACATATATGCATATATATATATATATATATATATATATATATATATATATATATATATATATATATATACATATGCATATACATATCAAGTGAAAACGGTTGTCACACACTGAATGTAAGTTAGATTTTCAATGAAAATAAAGAAATCTTTCTTTGAGAACACATCCTGAATCGTTACATAGGATCTAGGCAGCTCTTTTCTTACAAATACTTTTCTATTTCTTTTCACTACAAGCTTATTGTTACGAGTTTCTTCGTCGCTTTTGTTTCTTTATACCAAATCAGGTTTTCTAATTGACGCATCTCTTTTGCCTATTATTATTGTTATTATCACTATTATTATTATTATTATTATTATTATTATTATTATCAACATTATTCTCAGTATCATCATTGTTGTTGTTTTCGTAGTTGTTATTATCATTATCATTACTATTATTATTATTATTATTATTATTATTATTATTATTTTATTATTATCATTATTATTATTCTCAGTATTCTAATTCTCCTCATTATTATTAATCCTATTATTTTAGATATTTTAGCTCGGGGATTTAGTTTTTTTTTTATTTGGTGTTAATTGCTTTTTCTTTCTTTTTTTTCTTAAATTCTCATTATCCACTGCAATTTCTAATTGTATTAATGTTACTGAACAGATTCAAATTACCTCCCTTTGCCAATTTCTTTATCAATGTTTTAAGCCAAATCTTCTCAAATGCTCCTATAGTTAATCTTTCAATTTATACAGGTTTGTATTCAGTGACTTTGCATGTCATTTTTCTTCTATCATTCACCAGCAAACTGCAATGGTGTTATGTATATTTTTGGCTTCTCTTCTGTATGGATGTACAGTTAAGATGGTTGTAAAACCATATTCTTCTGTGTTTAATAAATACAACACGACACGCTGAACAGATGTTTTCAAACATCATTTCATATTATCCAATAATTTGGTAAAGAAAACTGTGTAGAAATCATTTTAAATGTATATCTATCTATATCTATAAAAGTGAGGTTGTGTGTGTGTGTGTGCACATGTGTGTGTGTATGTCTGTGTGCATATGTTCCTAAAGCATTCCAAAACCAAGTTGCCAATTTTGACGTATGGAGTATCAAAAGATTCAGTATGCTTTTGGCTACCAACTAAACTATATTTTCATTCACATATCTAAATTACAAAAATTTAACATTGGGATTTTTCTTTTAGTCACCTATCGTAAATGACACTTTATATCACCACTATAATGACGATGACGTCACATTTTTTATATGAATGTGTTCGCATGTTCATTACCTACGTTAGGCCGATGACTGACAAGTATATATGTGTGATGGAGTATGTATCTGTCAGTATACATACATTTGTGTGATGACTGATACACACACGGATAGAGATAGGCTTCAGGTGTGTGTTTATGCATGTGTGTGTGTGTCTTAGTTTATGTTTGTAACTTTCTCCCGCCCAACAGTGAAATGCTCCAATATTGAAAGTTTAGTTGCGGCTTGGACTTTAAACGAACAACAGCATTCACTTTGAAGTACTACCAACATGAAGATTTGGCTGATTTAACACCACTCAGAATACTCACAAATATATCTGAAACAAAGATATTATTCTGGTTATTATAACATGCCTCAGTGGCTCTTTCAATATAATTACAGAAATGTTATTCCACTCCTTCTAACCAGTTTCAAGATAATTTTTAACAGTTTTCCCAAGCTTCTTCATCACTGTGAGTATCAACATCGCACAACCTTTTTACTGCGTTAGTCAGTATTTATTCTACAGCTTATGACATTACACAGTTAAAAAATATGTAGTAATGTCAAATGAATTTATATCTTGCTACATACATCCTTTAGCAAATATTTTAAATTAACATTCACAACAACAGCATCTTCCTTTCTATACTCTTGGTTCAGCATTCGTTTCAAAAGTGTAAAATAAATTATTTTTAAAGAATAAAAAGTTTAGGAAGGTATAACAATGCACTATAGAACAAACAATGGACTATATACCTGTTGTAACTTGGTCATCTATAGTCCGACGATATTTCGGAATTAGAATTCCTTCTTCAGATCTTATTTGCTGGAGTCTCTGCTATAAACTGTTTTTTTTTTTTTTTGTATGAAAAATTGAATTATGCCTTCTGAATTTTCTTGGACTTTCACTTTCTTCACCATGATATTCAATCGTGAATTTTATAACATTCAATACATGTACATTATTTACATTATTTACAATTGACAGATATTTGTCCTCATCTTGTTTGTTGTTAACACAATATTTCGGCTGATATACCCTCCAGCCTTCATCAGGTGTCTTGGGGAAGTTTCGAACCTGATGAAGGCTGAGAGTATATCAGCTGAAACATGTTAGCAACAAATTTGAGGACAAATATCCGTCAATTGTAAATAATGTAAATACTGTACATAATTCCTCATCTCTTAAATATAGAACTGTATTTAGTACATGTTCCAAATAAATATTGACTTTCTGTACTCTGTTACATTGGTAACGCATAGTAACTTTTGCTAAATTAGTGACTTTCCATAATTTTATAGCGTAACTATGCTATAGAAAGTATGTTTTGCACATTTGTTGACTACATTTCGTTTTTCTTTAACTTCATACTTGTACATTTTGCAGTTTTCAATATTACCAATTCTATGAGTAGTATGTGTTTGTTTCTGTGTTCCTTACATTTACAATAAACTATAGTAAAGGTCATATTCGGACAACATTTCGATTTGCTTCTAATGTTTCACTTTTGCCCGATGTTTCACGCATGCGTAGAATTCTACTCAGACAAACATATATGAAATTTTACACATAAATATTGTATTAAAATAAACCACAACCAAAAAAATTGCATTAAAAGGAAATACAGTCACACACACACACTCTCTCTCTCGCGCGCTCTCTCCCTCGCTCTCTCTCCCTCTCTCTCTCTCCCTCTCTCTCGCTATCTTTTCCTCTCTCTCTCATGCACAAAAACGATATATGCATATGTATTTATGGGCAAAGGTAAAAAATATGCACTCCTGGTTTTTAGGGTTAGGGCTAGGGTTACGCAGAAAACGGGTAGTGTGCATATTCTCTACCTATACATATATATATATATATATATATATATATATATATATATATATATATATATATATATATATATATATATATATATCCTTTGATTTCATTTACAGTAAACGTTTTGAATATGCATATGAAAGCTCCTATTTTATTACGCCGGCTACAATCTAATGATGACAACTGGCAATACCAGCTTTTTGGGGTCCTGAGCTGTGCCGATATAATGTAGGATATAGTAATTGTAATAATCCTCAGATGGAATTTGTAGATATTTTAATGCATTGCTATGTGCATTTCCGCATATCACATGTTTCTTAAGATCGTGTTCCGTATTCTTGGGATGGTTA
>NC_142941.1:33905689-33911308 GCF_046866305.1 Octopus bimaculoides | reverse complement strand
ATATATATATATATATTATATATATATATATTTATATATTTATATATATATATAAATATATATATATATATATATATAAATATATAAATATATATATATATATAAATATATATATATATAAATATATATATATATATATATATAAATATATATATATATATAAATATATATATATATATAAATATATATAAAATATACAAGAAATGAGGGCAGGGAATCGTCAATTAATAATAGAATTAACAATTAACAATTTTGCCAAGTAGTTCAGTATGAAATAAACCTTTATCGGTAAGACCATTTATCATCATAAATATAAGGGATTAGCAATTGAGTTGCTTCTCCAACATACTGAAAATTCAGAAACAGCAGTCAAAGAACTACTGATTCTAAACTACAAATTTTTCTCTAAAATGGATGGCGATATTTATGGCACACATAGAACAAAAAACCGGAGGGAAAAGCACAAACAAAACAAGCCTTTAGTTAATTGGGTACGAATCGTTTCATGGTTAAGCGAACGAGAACTTCACTATTCCAATCTTCAGCCCAAATATTCTGATAAATTTGAAAGTGTCTCTAAAAAAAAAAAAAAATTCACGGTAATCCTTGGCCATGCGACACCAAAAATCAACGATAAGAAAGGCACTTACGAATTCATCGGCTAGCGAGTTCAGGCATCCCACCCCAAAGAAATCCACTCCATGTGCGCCACAAATAGTCCCGTATGAAAAAACGTTCCGTGTGGAAGGATTACGGTTTAACTATCTAACTTAGAGATATCAAATATAAAATATACAAGAAATGAGGGCAGGGAATCGTCAATTAATAATAGAATTAACAATTAACAATTTTGCCAAGTAGTTCAGTATGAAATAAACCTTTATCGGTAAGACCATTTATCATCATAAATATAAGGGATTAGCAATTGAGTTGCTTCTCCAACATACTGAAAATTCAGAAACAGCAGTCAAAGAACTACTGATTCTAAACTACAAATTTTTCTCTAAAATGGATGGCGATATTTATGGCACACATAGAACAAAAAACCGGAGGGAAAAGCACAAACAAAACAAGCCTTTAGTTAATTGGGTACGAATCGTTTCATGGTTAAGCGAACGAGAACTTCACTATTCCAATCTTCAGCCCAAATATTCTGATAAATTTGAAAGTGTCTCTAAAAAAAAAATTCACGGTAATCCTTGGCCATGCGACACCAAAAATCAACGATAAGAAAGGCACTTACGAATTCATCGGCTAGCGAGTTCAGGCATCCCACCCCAAAGAAATCCACTCCATGTACGCCACAAATAGTCCCGTATGAAAAAACGTTCCGTGTGGAAGGATTACGGTTTAACTATCTAACTTAGAGATATCAAATATAAAATATACAAGAAATGAGGGCAGGGAATCGTCAATTAATAATAGAATTAACAATTAACAATTTTGCCAAGTAGTTCAGTATGAAATAAACCTTTATCGGTAAGACCATTTATCATCATAAATATAAGGGATTAGCAATTGAGTTGCTTCTCCAACATACTGAAAATTCAGAAACAGCAGTCAAAGAACTACTGATTCTAAACTACAAATTTTTCTCTAAAATGGATGGCGATATTTATGGCACACATAGAACAAAAAACCGGAGGGAAAAGCACAAACAAAACAAGCCTTTAGTTAATTGGGTACGAATCGTTTCATGGTTAAGCGAACGAGAACTTCACTATTCCAATCTTCAGCCCAAATATTCTGATAAATTTGAAAGTGTCTCTAAAAAAAAAAATTCACGGTAATCCTTGGCCATGCGACACCAAAAATCAACGATAAGAAAGGCACTTACGAATTCATCGGCTAGCGAGTTCAGGCATCCCACCCCAAAGAAATCCACTCCATGTGCGCCACAAATAGTCCCGTATGAAAAAACGTTCCGTGTGGAAGGATTACGGTTTAACTATCTAACTTAGAGATATCAAATATAAAATATACAAGAAATGAGGGCAGGGAATCGTCAATTAATAATAGAATTAACAATTAACAATTTTGCCAAGTAGTTCAGTATGAAATAAACCTTTATCGGTAAGACCATTTATCATCATAAATATAAGGGATTAGCAATTGAGTTGCTTCTCCAACATACTGAAAATTCAGAAACAGCAGTCAAAGAACTACTGATTCTAAACTACAAATTTTTCTCTAAAATGGATGGCGATATTTATGGCACACATAGAACAAAAAACCGGAGGGAAAAGCACAAACAAAACAAGCCTTTAGTTAATTGGGTACGAATCGTTTCATGGTTAAGCGAACGAGAACTTCACTATTCCAATCTTCAGCCCAAATATTCTGATAAATTTGAAAGTGTCTCTAAAAAAAAAAAATTCACGGTAATCCTTGGCCATGCGACACCAAAAATCAACGATAAGAAAGGCACTTACGAATTCATCGGCTAGCGAGTTCAGGCATCCCACCCCAAAGAAATCCACTCCATGTGCGCCACAAATAGTCCCGTATGAAAAAACGTTCCGTGTGGAAGGATTACGGTTTAACTATCTAACTTAGAGATATCAAATATAAAATATACAAGAAATGAGGGCAGGGAATCGTCAATTAATAATAGAATTAACAATTAACAATTTTGCCAAGTAGTTCAGTATGAAATAAACCTTTATCGGTAAGACCATTTATCATCATAAATATAAGGGATTAGCAAATGAGTTGCTTCTCCAACATACTGAAAATTCAGAAACAGCAGTCAAAGAACTACTGATTCTAAACTACAAATTTTTCTCTAAAATGGATGGCGATATTTATGGCACACATAGAACAAAAAACCGGAGGGAAAAGCACAAACAAAACAAGCCTTTAGTTAATTGGGTACGAATCGTTTCATGGTTAAGCGAACGAGAACTTCACTATTCCAATCTTCAGCCCAAATATTCTGATAAATTTGAAAGTGTCTCTAAAAAAAAAATTCACGGTAATCCTTGGCCATGCGACACCAAAAATCAACGATAAGAAAGGCACTTACGAATTCATCGGCTAGCGAGTTCAGGCATCCCACCCCAAAGAAATCCACTCCATGTGCGCCACAAATAGTCCCGTATGAAAAAACGTTCCGTGTGGAAGGATTACGGTTTAACTATCTAACTTAGAGATATCAAATATAAAATATACAAGAAATGAGGGCAGGGAATCGTCAATTAATAATAGAATTAACAATTAACAATTTTGCCAAGTAGTTCAGTATGAAATAAACCTTTATCGGTAAGACCATTTATCATCATAAATATAAGGGATTAGCAATTGAGTTGCTTCTCCAACATACTGAAAATTCAGAAACAGCAGTCAAAGAACTACTGATTCTAAACTACAAATTTTTCTCTAAAATGGATGGCGATATTTATGGCACACATAGAACAAAAAACCGGACGGAAAAGCACAAACAAAACAAGCCTTTAGTTAATTGGGTACGAATCGTTTCATGGTTAAGCGAACGAGAACTTCACTATTCCAATCTTCAGCCCAAATATTCTGATAAATTTGAAAGTGTCTCTAAAAAAAAAAAATTCACGGTAATCCTTGGCCATGCGACACCAAAAAAAGAAAGGCACTTACGAATTCATCGGCTAGCGAGTTCAGGCATCCCACCCCAAAGAAATCCACTCCATGTGCGCCACAAATAGTCCCCGTATGAAAAAACGTTCCGTGTGGAAGGATTACGGTTTAACTATCTAACTTAGAGATATCAAATATAAAATATACAAGAAATGAGGGCAGGGAATCGTCAATTAATAATAGAATTAACAATTAACAATTTTGCCAAGTAGTTCAGTATGAAATAAACCTTTATCGGTAAGACCATTTATCATCATAAATATAAGGGATTAGCAATTGAGTTGCTTCTCCAACATACTGAAAATTCAGAAACAGCAGTCAAAGAACTACTGATTCTAAACTACAAATTTTTCTCTAAAATGGATGGCGATATTTATGGCACACATAGAACAAAAAACCGGAGGGAAAAGCACAAACAAAACAAGCCTTTAGTTAATTGGGTACGAATCGTTTCATGGTTAAGCGAACGAGAACTTCACTATTCCAATCTTCAGCCCAAATATTCTGATAAATTTGAAAGTGTCTCTAAAAAAAAAAAAAAATTCACGGTAATCCTTGGCCATGCGACACCAAAAATCAACGATAAGAAAGGCACTTACGAATTCATCGGCTAGCGAGTTCAGGCATCCCACCCCAAAGAAATCCACTCCATGTGCGCCACAAATAGTCCCGTATGAAAAAACGTTCCGTGTGGAAGGATTACGGTTTAACTATCTAACTTAGAGATATCAAATATAAAATATACAAGAAATGAGGGCAGGGAATCGTCAATTAATAATAGAATTAACAATTAACAATTTTGCCAAGTAGTTCAGTATGAAATAAACCTTTATCGGTAAGACCATTTATCATCATAAATATAAGGGATTAGCAATTGAGTTGCTTCTCCAACATACTGAAAATTCAGAAACAGCAGTCAAAGAACTACTGATTCTAAACTACAAATTTTTCTCTAAAATGGATGGCGATATTTATGGCACACATAGAACAAAAAACCGGAGGGAAAAGCACAAACAAAACAAGCCTTTAGTTAATTGGGTACGAATCGTTTCATGGTTAAGCGAACGAGAACTTCACTATTCCAATCTTCAGCCCAAATATTCTGATAAATTTGAAAGTGTCTCTAAAAAAAAAAATTCACGGTAATCCTTGGCCATGCGACACCAAAAATCAACGATAAGAAAGGCACTTACGAATTCATCGGCTAGCGAGTTCAGGCATCCCACCCCAAAGAAATCCACTCCATGTGCGCCACAAATAGTCCCGTATGAAAAAACGTTCCGTGTGGAAGGATTACGGTTTAACTATCTAACTTAGAGATATCAAATATAAAATATACAAGAAATGAGGGCAGGGAATCGTCAATTAATAATAGAATTAACAATTAACAATTTTGCCAAGTAGTTCAGTATGAAATAAACCTTTATCGGTAAGACCATTTATCATCATAAATATAAGGGATTAGCAATTGAGTTGCTTCTCCAACATACTGAAAATTCAGAAACAGCAGTCAAAGAACTACTGATTCTAAACTACAAATTTTTCTCTAAAATGGATGGCGATATTTATGGCACACATAGAACAAAAAACCGGAGGGAAAAGCACAAACAAAACAAGCCTTTAGTTAATTGGGTACGAATCGTTTCATGGTTAAGCGAACGAGAACTTCACTATTCCAATCTTCAGCCCAAATATTCTGATAAATTTGAAAGTGTCTCTAAAAAAAAAAAAAAAATTCACGGTAATCCTTGGCCATGCGACACCAAAAATCAACGATAAGAAAGGCACTTACGAATTCATCGGCTAGCGAGTTCAGGCATCCCACCCCAAAGAAATCCACTCCATGTGCGCCACAAATAGTCCCGTATGAAAAAACGTTCCGTGTGGAAGGATTACGGTTTAACTATCTAACTTAGAGATATCAAATATAAAATATACAAGAAATGAGGGCAGGGAATCGTCAATTAATAATAGAATTAACAATTAACAATTTTGCCAAGTAGTTCA
>NC_142941.1:33878189-33900689 GCF_046866305.1 Octopus bimaculoides | reverse complement strand
GCGATCTCAATAGTGCAGGTGGCATGAAAAAAAAAAGCACCCAGCTCATGCTGTAAAATGGCTGGCATTAGGAAAGGTAGCTAGCCATGAAAGATCTATGCCAAGGCAGACACTGGAGCTTGATGCAGACCTGGGATACATCGGATCTGGGCAAACCATCCAACCCGTGTCAACACAGAACATGAGCATTAAATGACGATGGTAATGATGGTGGTGGTGATGGTGATGATGGTAATGGTGCGGTGGCGGTGTGACTGAAGATGATGATGACAATGACAATGGTGGTGGTGGTGGTGGTTATGGTGGTGGTGGTGATAATGTTGATGATTGTGGTGGTGGTGGTGGTGGTGGTGGTGGTGGTGATGATGATAGTAGTGGTAGTGATGTCATAATTCTAACACACTATAACTAACAACAGACATCACTCACCGGTCAGTATGACCTGACAGAGTGCACCATACTTCTAGTAATTGTTTGAAGTTCCAATACAGCAGCCACAATCAGACATGGAAGGGCACCTTTTCATCTGTCCCATACATTATCAACTAGAATATCCTGGACATAATGGAACAAGGAAGAGAAATCTACCACCCGCACTAGGTTTGTACTTCTTTTAATATTGACCTTGATTTGCAGGTGCAGGTGTGACATAGGCACAGGTGGAGCTGTGCAGTTATGAAGTTTGCTTCCCAACCACATGGTATCAAGTTCAGTCCCACCATGTGGTGCCTTGAGTAAGTATTTTCCATTGTAACTTCCGGCTGACCAAAGTCTTTGGAGTATGAATGGTAGAAAGAAGCCTGCAATTTATGTTTATACATGTGTGTTTATATATATTTATATATATATATGTGTGTATGTATGTGCTTATATATATATATATATATATATATATTTCGTTTTGGGATTTGGTTTGCAAGATTTTTTATGTGATTTCGTTTGTTGAAGCATATTCTGTTGTGTCTGGGGAGAGTCATTTTCTTATTGTGCCTTAAAATTTAACACACTCACCGTTAAAATTTCCACTTATTAAAAATAAGAAATAAGCGGAAATTTTAATGGTGAGTGTGTTAAATTTTAAGGCACAATAAGAAAATGACTCTCCCCAGACACAACAGTATATATATATATATATACATATATATATATATATATATATATATATATATATATATATATATATATATATATGAGTTATTCTCACCAATAGACATTTAGACGCTTGGTGGAGAGACTAAATGAACATTTGAAACAATATGACAACAAAGAACAGTCCTCCATACTAGACGTATTTATATATATATATATATATATGTATATATATATATATATATATATATATAAATTGTAAATCCAAAAGAAAAAAATAACAACAAAACTACAAAGGATTCCGCGGTATATATATATATATATATATATATATATATATATATAAGAAGGTAAATGGATATGTAAGTAAACAGATAGATAGGTAGATAGATAGGTGCATAGGTAATACAGACAGACAAGCACACACACATACACAAAAGAAGACTGAGTCATATGACCTTATACACACGTGCACACTTCACACATGCATCCACACCCACACAAGGAGACAGAAGTACACACACAAATGCACACACACACAAACGCACAAAGATGAACACACAAATATGTAGAATACATACATGCATACACACACAGACATACATACATACATACATACATACATACATACATACATGTATACACATGCACACAAACAGGATAGAGTCAACAACCATTGAAGAGGCTGCAAGAAGGAATGAAAATTTCAGAAAAAAAATAAATAAGCAAATGAGTGAAAATCAAACTGGTGAGTGTGTTAATTATAAAAGCATTAAAACAAAATGACTCATCCCATGGTTCCGGGTTCAGTCCCACTGCGTGGTACCTTGAGCAAATGTCTTCTACTATAGCCTCGGGCCAACCAAAGCCTTGTGAGTGGATATGGTAGACGGAAACTGAAAGAAGCCCATCATATATGTGTGTGTGTGTGTGTGTGTGTATGTGTCTGTGTGTCTGTGTTTGTCCCTCCACCATCGCTTGACAACCGATGCTTGTGTGTTTACGTCCCTGTAATTTAGCGGTTCGGCAAAAAGAAACTGATAGAATAAGTACTAGGCTTACAAAGAATAAGTTTTGGGGTCGATTTGCTCGACTAAAGGCGGCGCTCCAGCATGGCCACAGTCAAATGACTGAAACAAATAAAAGAATAAAAGAATATATATATATATATATATATATATATATATATATATATATATATATGTATATATATATATATATATATATATATATATATATATATATATATATATATATATATATATATATATATGTATATATATGAAAGTATGTATATATTTGTTTTAATGTTCAGTTACAATAAAAACAGTTTTACATTAATCTAATGGGTTACTCTATATTTTTGAGGAGTACAAATTTAATATTCTTAAACACGAATATTATTGACAGTGACTTCGAAGTTTTGGCCAATTAAGCCATTGTTGGACTATCTAACTGACCAAAACTTCAGAGTCACCGTCAATAATATGCTTGTTTAAGAATAATATATATATATATATATATATATATATATACATATATATATATGGGAGAATTTACGAAAAAAACAACAGACAAAGAGAGGTGGTGTAAATAACAAATGGATGTATTAGTTTAACGCTTGGGAATAGAGAAAGTCTTTGATGTTTCGAGCCTACGCTCTTCAACTGAAAGGAACACAGAAAGAAATAAGGAGAGAAACAAGGAGAAAAAAATATAAATGTAGTGGTCAGCGATCTATCATATATATGTATGTATGTATATGTATACAAGTATGTATGGTGTATGTATATATATCAATAGAAGTTTGTATGTGTGTGTGAGAAAGAGAGAGAGAGAGTGAGAGTGTGTGTATGATTGTAGTAAATGAATGCCATTCATTTCCAATATTCTGTGACCAACTTGGGGAAATGTTATTTTGATTCAAAACAGTTAATTGTTGGCAACAGGAAAGGTGTCCAGCTGTAGAAAATCTAAAAATCTACTTCGATAAACTCTGTCCAGCTCATAGCAAGCATGGAAAAATGGACGTTAAAACGACGATGATGATGATGATTATGATGATGATCACAATGATGAGGAGCTTGAAAAGTTAAAAGGCAAAATGGATCTTGGTGGGATTTGAACTTATAACATTGAGACTTGAACGAATATCACAATGTATTCTATTCAATGCTTAAATGAATCTCCAATGACCTGCCCATTGGTCTGCTGCTAAAATGTCCTGGAAAAGAAGAAGCACTTGAGGGCAAGGAAGCATTCAGTAAGGGGCAGGACGCATAGTATAAGTTTGGTGGGGGTGGAGGTGGTGGTGGTGTTGGAGGTGATGGTGGTGGTGGAATAAAACATGGTGTGATGGTCAAGAAAATATTTTAGCTCCAAGTGACCATCAGCGTGGGGGGATAATAGTTTAGAGGGACTTGGAGTCCATAGTGAAAAGGAATTGGAAAAGGTCAAAAGGTTGAAGAAGGAGGAGTTGAAGGGGAGGGGGAGGATGGGATTAGTGTCATGGATGCGTGATAGAAGGGCATGACATTGTATTTAATGTGCATTCACAAATGCATACATGCGCACACATACAGATATACATAGCTGTCTTACAAACGCATACTAAACACTAAAGGACCACAGCAATACCACCGTGCACACTTACACATACACAGCTGCACATAATCACACACATAGAATCTCATGAACACATCCGTATGGAGACACTCAATTACTCTCTCATACACATGCAAACACATATATGCACATATACATACAACACATACATACACAAATACATACATGCACATACAAACACATACATGCAAACACAGATACATATATATATATATATACACACAGAGTCTTACACATACTAAACACTAAAAGATCACAACTATAAAATTTCACACACACATACACAGCCTGTATGCATGTTCATAAGTATACAGTGGAAGTACTAACACTCTCTTTCACACATAGATACCAATACACGCACATACTTAGCCAAGTATGCATACATGCATGCCTATAAACACATGCACATAGAAATCTCTCACAAACACAAAGAGACAAATATATTTATATACATATATATATATATATATATATATATATATATATATATATATATAAATATATACACACACACACACACACACACACACACACACACAGGTACATATGCTATCACTCACATGCACAGACGTATATATGTATACATATATATATATATATATATATATGCACTCTAATATACACACAAACATATGTACATGCACACACATATATATACCAAATAATATGCATACACATCCTAATACACAGACACACACACACACACACACACACACACTAGCATATAAATCTTCCCCCATCAACTCACTTTGAAATGCATGGTTACCAATCTTGACATGTTGGTTCTCCAAGACTTTATTGCCTGAATCTCAATAACTACTACCACTACTACTCTTGAAATTGTTATTATTATTATTATTATTATTATTATTATTATTATTATTATTGTTGTTATTATTATTGTTATTGTTATTAGCAAACATCCTGAATATTTAGTGAATCCTTTGAACTCGCTTATTCATCGTCATCGTCATCGTCATCATCATCATCATCTTCATCACTTCCATTTCCACAACCACCAGCTTCTTCTTAGTTTCTTCATCATCATTATAATCATCATCATCATCATCATCATCATCGTCATCAGTATCATCACTTCCCGCTTAATTTCTTCATCCCAATGTCCATCCTCCTCCTCCTCTCCTCCCCCTCTTCATCATCATCATCACCAGCATCATCATCTCCTTCTTAATTTCTTCATCATAACGTTCATGCTCCTCCTCCTCCCTCCTCCCTCTTCCTCCTTCTCCTCCTCCTCCACATCATCATCATCATTCCTTCTTCTCCTTCTTCTTCTTGTCCTTCTTGTTCTTGTTCTTGTTGCTGTTGTTGTTGTTGTTCTTCTTCTTCTTCTTCTGCTTCTGCTGCTGCTGCTCCACCTCCACTTCCTCCTTTTCCTCCTCCCCATTCTCCTTTGTCTTCTTTACCACCGCACTGACCGCTTCCCCACCAGCACCACCACTGCCATCCTTATTAGTACACTGCACCAGTAGACATGACTATAAGGGAGGCACCTTAGTTAATATGACCATAGAACACAACACACACACACACACAAAGCTATGTTTGAAGTCCCTTGCAAAGTCTTGTATCCAACCCTTCGCACATGAATGGTTTACGACACTCTGTTACACACAAGCTAATTAGTAAACAGTAGAGGCTAAATGCCAAATACTTAAATGACACTATGAACTAATGGAAGGGGTTCTTAGAAATAGCAGCCAAGTCTTCTTCATACCACACCCAAACTGTCTTAGAAAATAACAAGGCCACATCAAATAATATCGTTTCAAATTTTTATTCTTTTCATTTTTCACTCTTTTCTTCATTTCAGTCGTTGGACTGTGGCCATGCTGGGGCACTCCCTTGAAAGGGTTTTAGTTGAACAGATCAACTCAAGTATTTGTTTTTAAATCTGGTACTTATTCTAGGGGGATCTTTTGGCAAACTGCTAACTTACATCGATGTAAACAAACCAACACCAGTTGTCAACTGGTGATGAGGTATAAATACAATACAAACACAAAGGCACACACACAAATATATATATGTATGTCATCATCATCATCATCATCGTTTAACGTCCGCTTTCCATGCTAGCATGGGTTGGACGATTTGACTGAGGACTGGTGAAACCGGATGGCAACACCAGGCTCCAGTCTGATTTGGCAGAGTTTCTACAGCTGGATGCCCTTCCTAACGCCAACCACTCAGAGAGTGTAGTGGGTGCTTTTACGTGTCACCCGCACGAAAACGGCCACGCTCGAAATGGTGTCTTTTATGTGCCACCCGCACAAACCAGTCCAGGGGCACTGGCAACGGTCTCGCTCGAAAATCCTACAGGAGCCAGTCAGGCGGTACTGGCAACGGCCACGCTCAAAATGGTGCATCTCATGTGCCACCCGCACAAGAACCAGTCCAGGGGCACTGGCAACGATCTTACTTGGCTTGCCGGGTCTTCTCACGCACAGCACATTTCCAAAGGTCTCGGTCAGTAGTCATCGCCTCGGTGAGGCCCAATGTACGAAGGTCTTGCCTCACCACCTCAGCCCAGGTCTTCCTGGGCCTACCTCTTCCACGGGTTCCCTCAACTGTTAGGGTGTGGCACTTTTTCACGCAGCTATCCTCCTCCATTCTCACCACATGTCCATACCAGCGCAATCGTCTCTCTTGCACGCCACAACTGATGCTTCTAATGTTCAGCTTTTCTCTCAAGATACTTACACTCTGACGGGTATTCACATTGACATTACACATCCAACGGAGCATACTGGCTTCATTCCTTGCGAGCTTACGTATGTCCTCAGCAGTTACAGCCCATGTTTCACTGCCATGTAGCATGGCTGTTTGTACGCATGCGTCATACAGCCTGCCTTTTACTCTGAGTGAGAGTCCCTTTGTCGCCAGCAGGGGTAAGAGCTCTCTAAACTTTGCCCAGGCTATTCTTATTCTAGCCGCTACACTTTCAGCGCACCCACCCCCACTACTAACTTGGTCGCCCAGATAGCGGAAGCTATCGACTACCTCTAGTTTTTCACCCTGGAATGAGATAGAAGTTGTTTCCTGTTTGTTTACAGTCTTTATTGCACCTGAACATCTGCCACAAACAAAAACTAACTTGCTAGTTAACCTGCCTTTGATGTTGCTGCACCTCTTATGTTTCCATAGCTTGCACCGGGTACATCTTATAGAGTTACTACCTACTCCTTTTCTACATACTGAGCAGGGCCATCTACCTGAAGGGGTTTGTGTTTTATCTACCTTCCTACTTATTAGGATTTTGGTTTTAGCTAGGTTGACTCTAAGGCCTATATATATATATATATATATATATATATACACGCACACATTATATATATATGTACATATATATTTATATATGCATATATATACACATACACACACACTCACACATATACAGGCTGCGATGGATAAATTATCGCCATTTTATATTTTTGATTTCATGTACACACATTGTTTTTGATTTTGTCAACAGTATAGTAGGGTCAGTATAGTAGGGTTAGAAAAACAGCACCATGACGCAATTCATACTGCCAGAAATTTGGAAATGAGATGCTGTACTGCTTGGCATTTGCGCCGAAAGCTCCAATACGAATATTTCAGAGTGTTTGGGTGACAATTTGAGGATAGTACAGAGGATTCGGTAAGTGCTGGATGAGTCTAATGGTGATTACAAAGGTAAGGCAGCTCGGAAAACTCACTCTGATCATTCTGATTAGAAAAGAACTCCTTAATTTGTTGGTGTGATCCAGGCCATGATTAATAATGACCTCTCCAAGTCAATCAGGTCCATTGCCAGATACATGAGAATGTCTGAGTTTCTTATCAGGCAGGTAGTGCATGAAGACATTCAGTATTCCTCATACAAGATGAGAAAGGGTCAATTTTTATCCCAAGCCATCAAAGGCAAGAGGAAAGACTGTGTTACGAAGCTTTTTGACAAACTCAAGCATCCCCTCCAACCTAACATGCTTTGGTTTTTCTCAGATGTGAAAAATTTTTGCCAGGGTTAGATGGTGAATACACAGAACAATTGTTGGCTTGCTGTGTCCCCAAAACATGTACTGAGAGTAATAAAAATCAAGCATTCAGTCATCATGATGGTGTTTGGAGTGATCACTAGTGATGGTGACGTTATGCCTACATTTATCTTCCCACACGGCCTCACACTCAATACAGATGCCTACATCAAGTGTCTGGAGAAGGTAGTGCTGCTCTGGATTAAAAGGGTAGCTGCTGGAAGACCCTAATGTTTGGCAACAAGACTGTGCACCATGCCACACAAGCAGAAGAACCCAGTCATGGCTGTTAGACAATTCTGTGATCACATCACCCCTAACATCTGGTCACCTTACTCCCCAGACTGCAACCCCCTTGATTACTATATATGGGGCACAGTTGAGCGAGAGACCAAAAATTTTTCACATCTGAGAAAAGCCAAAGCATGTTAGGCTGGAGGGGATGCTTGAGTTTGTCCGAAAGCTTCGTAGCACAGTGTTTCCTCTTGCCTTTGATGGCTTGGGATAAAAATGCACTCATCACCACCATATTGCCCCCACTACACCGCCACTATCACCACTGTTAATACTGCAATGGGAACTCTATATTTGCTGGAAATAATAGCCAAACCTCAAACAAACAATACCCTACTGTCTTTAAAAAGGAAACTATATGGTCAGAAGTCTTTTCATCATAAACTGGTTAAATCAAGGCTGACCTGGGGCTTAAACCACTATAGCAAGTATCCAGGTATTTGAAGGTAATCCCATCTGGCTGAGACATCGCTAGTTCAATTCCTGTTGTCAATACTGCAATAATTTCTTGGTTCTGGGATTTCATTTACAGTTCATGTATTCTTACATTTTAGCCTTGTCTCTCACCATCCCTCTTGCCTTCCTATCACATTGTCCTTTTCTATCTGCCTGTCTCTCTTTCTTCTCTATCCCAGAGACTCTCTCTACCTCTCTCTTTTTCTCCCACTTCCAATAGCATTTGACTCTCTCAAACACTCTCTCTTACCTATCACATTGACTCTCACTCTCTCTCTTTCTCTCCCTGTGCTAATGACTCTCTCTCTCTCTATCATTTTCTCTCTCTTCCTATCAAGATTCACTGTACCTCTCTTTCTCTCCTCCCTATCACACTGACTCTCTCTACCTCTTCCTATAACATTAACTCTCCCTACCTCTCTCTTTCTATAACATTAACTCTCTCTACTGCTCTTTCTTTCCCCTCATTTCTCATTGACTCTCTCTCTCTCCCCCCTTTTCACAATGACATTTTCCCCTCTTTCCCCCTCCCTTGCTCTTTCATTTTAACTTTTACCCACCTCCCTCTCTGGCTCCTTTCCCACTCTCACACACTAACTGCACCTCCTCCCCTACCTCATTTTAAAAATAACTCTAACCACCTCTCTCTCACTTTTCTCTCTCCTTCTTTATTCCTTACTCTTCCCTGTCTCTTCATTTTACCCCCTCTCTTCACTTTTACGTTTCATCTTCCTCTCACCAATCCTCTTTCCCTCTTCTCTCTCCATTTCTCTCTCCCCCTCTCTCTCATGTGTGTGTGTTGGCACTCCGTCGCTTACGATGTTGAGGGTTCCAGTTGATCCGATAAACGGAACAGCCTGCTCGTAAAATTAACATGCAAGTGGCTGAGCACTCCACAGACACGTGTACCCTTAACGTAGTTCTCGGGAATATTCAGCGTGACACAGTGTGACAAGGCTGACCCTTTGAATTACAGGTACAACAGAAACAGGAAGAAAGAGTGAGAGAAAGTTGTGATGAAAGAGTACAGCAGGGTTCACCACCATCCCCTGCCGGAGCCTCGTGGGGCTTTAGGTGTTTTCGCTCAATAAACACTCGCAACGCCCGGTCTGGGAATCGAAACCGCGATCCTATGACCGCGAGTCCGCTGCCCTAACCACTGGGCCATTGCGCCTCCACTCTCTCTCATACACACACGTTTATGTCTCTATCAGTTTGCTCTCTCCAAATCTTATTCTCTTACTATTTCCTGTCACCTCTCCTTCGTTCAATCATCTTTCTATTCCCATTCTATATCTGCCTTTACTCTTTCGGTCATTGCTCTCTATATTTCTTTTTCTTTTCCGTCTTTCTTGCCTCACACTTTCTGTTCGTTTTAATTCCTCTATTCGCTTTGCAAGTGTACGCGCGCGTGCGTATGTGTGTATTTCTTTACGTGAGTGTGTGTGTTTAAGGGTATGCGTGTGTGTGTATGAATGTATGTGCCTGTGTGAATGTGTCTATATCAATCTGCCTGTCTAAATGTGTGTATATCAATGTATCTGTAAAACCGAATGTGTGTTCGTGAATGTGTGAATTTATTTGTTGCGTGTATGTGTATGCACGCGTGCGTTTGCGTATGTAACATATACGTGTGGTCATGAATGCATGAATATATGTAGAAGTGTGTGTGCATATTTTTCAGTCAACTATGTGGGTGAATGTATGTTTAAATATAGTGTGTATACATATATAAATACATACATACGCACATGCATACGGTGTTTAGAAACATACACATACACACACATTCATGCACATACAACCAACACGCGATATTTAGATAGATACATATCTATATATATATGTATACATGTATGTTCCCAAATATCGTGTTTTTGAGTGTATATGTGAGTGAAAATATCGTGTGTCGATACGTTCTCAACTCGTGTGTATCTAAATATCTTGTGTGTATGTGTCTAAGTATCGTCTGTATGTAAGTGTTTAATATTAATATGCGTTTAAGTATACGTTGTCAAAATATGGTACGTGTATGTATACATCTAAATACACTATGAGTATATGTCTAAATATCATGTGTATGTATCTATATATCTTGTGTATATTGTATGCATGTTTCTAAATATTGCGCATGTATGTGTCACAATTACAGTGTACGTATATGTGTTTGTGCCAAAATATGGTGTGTATGTGCATGCATGTGCGTAAATAACGCATGTGTGTATATATGTGTATCGAAATATCTTGTTTGTATGTGTCTATATGAGTATGTGTAAGTACGTGTCTAAATATCGTGTGTGTATGCGTATGTTTGTGTCAGGATATAGTGAGTATGTATATTTATGTATCTAAACTTTGCGTGTTTGTTTAATATCTTATGCGTATGTGTCAAAAGATCGTGTGTATGCATGTATGTATAAGTTTAAATACTTTGTATATGTGAGTATGTATCTATCTAAATATCGCGTGCTGGTTGTATGTGGTTGAATGTGTGTGTATATGTATGTTTCTAAACACCGTATGCATGTGTGTATATATGTATGTATTTATGTATATATATATATGTATATGCGTTTATATATGCGCGACTTTCTTGCCTAGTAGCCAAGTCTAAAGGACCGTGATAAGAATGACATGTGAACGGACCATTTAAAGAGAAATGATTAAAAGGGGCGGCATAAACCAATTCCGCTAATTCCTAACGAGACTAGCTCTGCAATATATATTGATGCCGTCATAAGCAATTGTTTCACTTCGGAATGGCTTGAAATTCTACGAGATGTCTCAATAATTCTCACAGACATTCTGCAAGAACAAATAGGTTTAATTTATGATGGCACGAAAGCTACGTTGCTGTGAAATGTATTGATTTCTCTAGTTGGCCATAAGGTCTTGGAAATACAATGGATTTTCTGACACTGTGGTGCAAAGCCACAAAGGGTTACTGTCGTCGTTGTTGTTGTTGTTGTTGTTGGTGGTGTTCCTGTTGTTGTTGTTGTTGTCAGCGTTGTTATCGTCATCAATGTTGTTATTGTTGTTGTTATACTCATTGTTATTGTCATCTTCGACGTCGTCGTCGTCATCGTCGTCGTTGTTGTCGCTGTTGTTGTTACCGTCATCATGGTCATTGTTATAGTCCTCGCCATCGTCATCACCATTGTGGTCGTTATTGCTATCGTCATCATCATTGCCGTTGTTACACAACTCCCAGATCAGCTGTGATTAAACCAATCCATGCTCAAAAGTATTTCAACCATGACCAACACTCAAGGCACATTTCCTGTGGTCCTCTCCCTTAAGAAGAAAAGAAAGGGCAGTAGGTGTGATTGAATGGGTACTTGGCTGTTGTTTCTAGCGAGATGAATAACTATGGAGGATCTTCCTCGTTGGCTCGCAATTGTAATCGCGGAAGTTGTATTTACAGCTTTAGTAGTCGTTGTTACTTAGCTTTATGTCATCCCTGATCGAGTTGACCTAAAGATATCCCACCGTGACCATCCCGTAGGACAACAGAGTAAAATATCTTAGCAGACCCAACCCATGGATCACCCTTAAATTTTACAGTTCACAGGTTGCTTACAACCAGAAGTATCGTAAGACACGGACTCACTGGGCAGCTACACGGAAGCCCCATGGATCGAGGGGCCAATGCCGACGTATCTATAGGTTATAAATGTAGCGAATTCCACTTGTTTAAGGGCTTAATGTTAATCTCTATACTATGACATACATGTAGGTTGTGTACGTAAGTAGCCCCATCATAATAGGGGCCCAATTCTGACCTATGTATACTGTGACATAAATGTAAGTGTATTTAAGGATCTCTTCGAGTTTAGGAGCCAATGAAATTTTATGTATGTTATGAATTGCCGACAATAGATTAATACTACTAGACCCAATACATTGCTTTTTCCGTGAGTTTATAACGCCTTAAGGTGACCCTAATTACTGCAGAATAATGGTTTCTAATACAGGTACAAAGCCTGAAATTTGGGTGGGGAGAATTTAGTTGATAACATCTATCCCCAGTACAGTAAAATAAAGTACTTGACTAGTACATTATTTTATTGACTGTGAAGGCGCGTGGCTTAGTGGTTAGGGCGTTCGGCTCACGTTCGTGAGTTCGATTCCCGGCGATGCGTTATCAAGACACTTTATTTTATATTGCTCCAGACCATTCAGCTGGCAAAAATGAGTATTACCTGTATTTCAAAGGGCCGGCCTTGTCACACTGAGTCTCCCTGAGAACTACGTTAGGGGTACACGTGTCTGTGGATTGCTCAGTCACTTGCACGTTAATTTCATGAGCAGGCTGTTCCGTTGATCGTATCAGCTGGGACCCTCGTCGTCGTAAGCGACGGAGTGCTCCTTATTTTATTGACCCTGAAAGCATGAAAGGAAAAGTCAACTTTCGTCGGATTTGAACTCAGACCGTAAAGACGTGACGAAATGCTGCTAAGCGTTTTCCCCCGGTGAGCAATCGAGTCTACCAGCTCGCCACCTCACTCCATAATAATCCTTTCTACTATAAGCGCAAGGCTTGAAATTTGTAGGGACGGGGTAAGTCAATCACATCGATCCCAGTACTTGACCGGTATTTATTTTATCGACCCCGAAAGGATGAAAGACAAAGTCGACCTCGGCAGAATTTGAACTCACAACATAGAGATGGGCGAAATATCGCTAAGCATTTTACCCCTGGCGTGCTAACGGTCCTGCCAATCCTTTCTGCTAAAAGCACATGGCCTGAAATTTTGGGGGAGAGGGGACTAATCGATTACAGTGTTTCACTGGTACCTAATTTATCGACCCCGAAAGGATGAAAGGCAAAGTCGACCTCGGCGGAATTTGAACTCAGAATGTAGCGACGGGCAAAATACCGCTAAGCATTTCGCCCCCGGTGTGTTAATGATAATTATAATACTTAAATCTTATCATACAGCAGAGTCTCCTAAGAAAAAAAAAAAAAGAAGCTAAAGTGCTTTTGCATTGTTTTGTAATATACTGATAGACTGCTTTATATGTATGCTTTAATGAACCAAAACCATTTTTTCCTTTCGAATATGAGCTACTGAAATTCAGGTCTGCTAATATGCCCGTGAGTCTTCTATGCCATTAAATACGATAACTATTTACATTAGTTAACTAAATAAATGAATGACTGTGACAAACACATACGAGTCGATAGATAACCCACTGATTAGATGTTATCCGTGATCGATCAAGTAACTAAAGAACACCGAGTACTAATTGAAGCTTCCAGTTTTGTGGACATTGAATATCTCACAGTATTGTGTTAGAGTTACCATTCTCCTTCTGACAGAAGTAATATAGATTGATCGAAATGACATTCACAACCAAAATGGATGACCTTTCTCCAAAAACCATTAATAGAGAACGGAAACATCGGACAACTGGATACTAGAACTGCCATTAGATGCGATGTGAATAATGACTTCACAAGCCATCGGTAGTACTTTTTGACAGAATATTTACAATCAACGGGAAGTTAATAGTCATTAAACACGAACCACAAGCGTAAGTCAAAAGCTTTGTCGTTGTAGAAAATTACAGGAGCGTAGCACTATTAACTGTAAGTTTACTTTTAAACACACAAACTGTGTGTGTATATATATATATATATATATATATATATATATATATATATATATATATATATATATATACATATAGTTGTAGTAATGGACATATCGTCAAGATTGTAAAGGCTCCATTCCAGGACGATTTGGAATTATTCTGAAAGGGAACCTGGACGGTAAATAAGCAGCACAATCGCGATGTAAGGAATACTTTCAGTTGACTTCGAGAAGGTACGGAAGACAAAGCAGCTTGTATTCAATAGAACCATATAGTATTATGTCACTATGGTACCAGTGTTAATGTTCCTAGATAACTAGAGTGAGCACTAGAAGAGATCGGAGACATGGACGTCAGGGTTAGCAAGATATTAATCGACACTGATTATTTCTGAACTGACAGTAGCACTGACAACATAGATTATATGCTAGATGGAGAGATGAAGGCAAAGTAGTAGTAGTAGTAGTAGTAGTAGGAGTAGTAGTAGTAGTAGTAGTAGTAGTAGTAGTAGTAGTGTCAGTTCATTAAATTCGATCGAAATTTCATATCTGTTTTCTGTTTCACAGTTTCATTAAACTACTCAGATGCATTATCACTGCGCTTGAATACCGGTTTCTGATAAAGGTAACACAAGACCAGTTATTTTGAGGGGAGGGGGAATCGGTTGATACCACTCACCCTTCAATCTCCCTCCACCACCACCACCCGAAACTTGACTGGTATTTTATTATATCAACCTCGGTGAAATAAAAGGCAAAGTTTGACCTGGCGAGAAAAGGGTACATACATGCATACACACACACGTGTATGTATATATATATATATAGATATGTGTGTGTGTGTGTGTGTGTGTGTGTGTGTGTGTGTGTGTGTGTGTGTGTGTAGGGCTTCCACGCAGTTTTTGTCTGCTAATCTCACTCACAAGGCATTAATTGGCCCATGGTTATCGTAGAAGATACTTGTTTCCGCAAGGTGCTGCGCACTGGGACTGAACCCGAAAGCAAGTGGTTGCAAAGCTGACTTCTTCACCACAGAGTTGTGCCTATGCTAACTTTAATTTATTTATCCGAAAGATTTATTTTAACCACCATTAATTTAATAAATCAAGAATGGTATAAACATATTTTTAAAACTATTTGAGCTACTTTCTTTTTAAAGTGGCTGTATCATTGCTGTTCAGTGCCCACAGCCAATCCGAGAGAATTTCATTTGTATTACATTGACCCCAGTGTTTAACTGGTACTTATTTTATCGACACCGAAAAGGATGAAAGGTAAAGTCGATCACGGCGAAATTTGAACTCAGAAAGTAAAACCAGAAGAACTGCCACATTTTGTCCGGCATGCAAACGATTCTTATTTCTTTATTGCCCACAAGGGGGCTAAACATAGAGGGGACAAACAAGGACAGACAAAGGGATTAAGTCAATTACATCGACTCCAGTGCGTAACTGGTACTTAATATATCGACCCTGAAAGGATGAAAGGTAAAGTCGACCTCGGCGGAATTTGAACTCAGAACGTGACAGCAGACAAAATACTGCTAAGCATTTCGCCCAGCGTGCTAACGTTTCTTATTCTTTATTGCCCACAACATAGAGGGGACAAACAAGGACAGACAAAGGGATTAAGTCGATTACATCGACCCCAGTGCGTAACTGGTACTTTATTTATCGACCCTGAAAGGATGAAAGGCAAAGTCGACCTCGGCGGAATTTGAACTCAGAACGTAGCGGCAGACGAAATACCGCGAAGCATTTCATCCGGCGCGCTAACGTTTCTGCCAGCTCGCCGTCTAATACTTATGGATAATAATAATTTGCCAAATATACAATAAAACAATGAAGAAGCATGACGCAGACTGTAATATCATCATCGTCGTCATTTTAACGTCCAGTTGTCCTTGCTTGTACGGATCGGACGGAATTTACTTGGCGGATTATCTCCAGCCGGATGTCCTTCCTATCACCAACCCTCACCTGCTTCCAAGTAAGGTAATATTTTCAAATAGCTGGAAATGGTTTCACCTAAGATCGGAAACGAAGGATACAGTCTGTATGATGGTAACAATCGTTTACAATCATGACATGTCAAAACAAGGAAATACCAACTCACACACACGCACACACGTTGTTGTTGGCACTCCGTCGCTTATGACGTCGAGGGTTCCAGTTGATCCGATCAACGGAACAGCCTGCTCGTGAAATTAACGTGCAAGTGGCTGAGCACTCCACAGACGCGTGTACCCTTAACGTAGTTCTCGGGGAGTTTCAGCGTGACACAGTGTGACAAGGATGGCCCTTTGAATTACAGGCACAACAGAAACAGGAAGTAAGAATGAGAGAAAGTTGTGGTGAAAGAGTACAGCAGGGTTTGCCACCATCCCCTGCCGGAGCATCGTGGAGCTTTAGGTGTTTTCGCTTAATAAACACTCACAACGTCCGGTCTGGGAATTGAAACCGCGATCCTATGACCGCGAGTCCGCTGCCCTAACCACTGGGCCATTGCGCCTCCACAACACTCACACACACACACACACACACACACACACACATAAATAGGCACATGCACACACAAACGTATATGTGTATGCTTGTGTGTGTTAGTGTGTATTAGTGTGTGTTAGTGTGTGTGTGTGTGTGTGCACAACAGACTTCTATCATTTTCCATCAACGAAATCCACACACAAGGCTTTTGTCGGCCTATGGATATGGTAAGAGACATTTGCCCGAGATGCCACCACGCAGCGGGATTGAACCCGTTACCAAGTGGCTGGGAAAACAAGCTTCTTAACCACGCATCCACGCCTGCGCCTATCTAAAAGCAAAAAAAGAAAAACCAAAAGAAAGAAAACAAGAACTGGTAAAGCAAGAATTGAGAATATTTGATGCGTAATCAAAAGGGAGTTCGTGACAATCAGCATAATCAGTTTGTCAAAAGAAGCAAAGAAATGAATGATGAAAGTCATATTGATACAATATATTTGATAGCATTATGTTAATTCAATAGGTTCGTTAACAAAAGCAGAGCAAACACTTAGAGGTCGTAAGGAGACCAGCAGTTTAGTAAAAGCACTAAGCAGATAAGGTGAAAGCGCCTACCCTGGTGGTTAGCGTGTTGTACTTATGGTCCTAAGATCGTCGTTTCGATTCTTGGACCGGGTAAAACACTTCGTTTTACGTTGCTCCAGTTCACATATGTATTATATATAGGTATACCGAGCTGTTAATTGTCGTTGTGTATATAGGCGTGGCTGTGAGATAAGAAGCTTGCTTCCTAAATACATGGTTCCGAGTTCAGTTCCCCTGTGTGGCACCTTGGGCAAGTGTTTGTACAAGAATCTCGGACGAACCAAAGCCTTGTGAGTGGATTTGGCAGACGGAAACTGAAAGAAGCCTGTCGTATATATGTGTATATGTATGTATCTATGTGTGTGTGTGTGTGTCTTTGTGTCAGTGTTTGTCCCCCATCACCGCTTGACAACCGGTGTTGGTGTGTTTACATCCCTGTAACTTAGTGGTTCGGCTAAAGAGCCCGATAGAATAAGTACTAGGCTTTAAAAAAAAGTCCTGGGGTCGACTTGTTCGACTAAAAAAATCCCTTTAAGGTGGGACTCCAGCATAGCCGCAGTCGAACGACTGAAACAAGCAAAAGAATAAAAGAACATGTGTGTGTGTGTGTGTGTGTGTGTGTGTGCATAACAAGGGAATAGTGATCTCAAATTCAAGCACATACCTTACAAGCATTCAGTTAAAATCAAGATTTGGCTAACCACATCGAATATTCCTTTCTACTTTTGGTACAAGGCCTGAAATTTTAAGGGTGGGGTCTAGTTGATTACATCGACCCCAGTGCTTGGCTGGTACTTCTTTTTATCGACACCAAAAGGATGAAAAGCAAAGTGGACGCTGGTGGAATGAACTAAGAACGTAAAGACAGACGAAATGCCGCTAATCGTTTCCTCCGGCGTACTTAATGATTTTGCTAATTGGCCGCCCATATCGATTATCAGCAAATATTTGGAATCGTGTAGAATAAGCAATTGCAGTTGTATTCTTTCGATTGGTAAATACCGAGTTCGCTTCGAAGGGTTCTCATGAAGAACTCCAGGGTATATAAGAGAAACACAATAAGAAATTAAAATTTCCCTGCATATAAAATTCCAACATGTGTTTCTATGATACAACAGAAACATATTTTAGAACTTATATGTTGAAAAATCTTAATCAACGTTATTTAATTATCCATTCTTTATTATGCATCTGTGAGTATATATATATTGTTCCGGGTTCAGTCCCACTACGTTGCACCTTGGGCTAGTGTCTTCTACTATAGCTTCGGGCCGACAAATGCCTTGTGAATGGATTTGGTAAACGAAAACTGAAAGAAGCCCATCGTATATATATATATATATATATATATATATATATATATATATATATATATATATATATATATATATATATATATATGTATATGTATGTATGTATGTATGTATGTATGTACGTATGCATGCATGCATGCCTGTATGTATGTACGAATGTATATGTGTGTCTGTGTTCGTGTGTAAATGTGTGTGTTTGTCTATGTGTCCTTGTGTCCATATTTGTGCCCCACCCCATCGCCGCTTGACAAACGATGTTAGCGTGTTAACGTCCCCGTAACTTAGCAGTTCGGCTAAAGATTCTTATAGAATAAGTACTAAACTTTAAAAAAAAAATAAGCCCTGGGATCGATTTGTTCGACTAAGACTCTTCAAGGCGGTGCTCCAGCATGGCCGCAGTCAAATGACTGAAACAACTAAAAGAATAAAAGTATATGAAATTAACTTTGCGACGGCAAACCGGCGTCCCGTTCAGGAGCAGCAAGTAGTGTAACCTCAGCCATTTATACACCATGGGAACTAAGCTAAGCACCGGTCTTATGAGTCCTAGAGGTCATGACAGACCTGAGTCTACAACTACACAAATATGATGGACATGCATACATACATACATATTTACGTACATACATACGTATGCAGGACGTGCTTTTCCCCCATTTTCATGTGATATGAAGTAAACTTCTTATCGTAAAATCACGCCAGCGCCATTTATTGATGAAATTAAAAATAAGAGCCTCCAATATGCAAATGTCATTTCACTAATGATCGATGAAGCCACCGACTTACTTGATTTATGTCAGTTGTTATGTGTTGTTGTTTATTGAAGACGAGAGTTATATGAACAGTTCTGGGAGTCTAAAATTATCTTTCAGGAAGAAAAGTCAGAAGCGCTTTACCCTTAGAAACACATGAATTTGAAAGCAAAATATTCTTTTCTACTCAAGGCACAAGGCCCGAAATTTCGGGGGAGGGAGCCAGTCGATTGGATCGACGCCAGTACGCAACTGGTACTTAATTTATCGACCCCGAAAGGATGAATGTCAAAGTCGACGTCGGCGGAATTTGAACTCAGAACATGAAGACAGACGAAACCCCGGCGTGCTAACGTTTCTTATTTATTTATTGCCCACAAGGGGTTAAACAAAGAGGGGGGCAAACAAGGCACAAGGCCTGAAATTTTGGGGGAGGTGGCCAGTCGATTACATCGACTTTAGTGCGTAACTAAAGGATGAAAGGCAAAGTCGACCTCGGCGGAATTAGAACTCAGAACGTAGCGGCAGACGAGATACTGCTAAGCATTTCGCCCGGCGTGCTAACGTTTCTGCCAGACCGCCGCCTTTTAAAGGTAACATATTGAGGTATTGCTGGGTAGTTCAGAAGATCGCTTTGAAACCACGTGATTTCAGTTTCAGTCCCATTGTCCAGCACCTTGAGCAAGTGTTTTCTATTATAGCTTCAGGAGCGACTAATGCTTCATAAATGAATTTAGCAAACAGAAACTATGTGGAAGCCCGTGGTATATGTACATGTGTGTGCATGTGTGCGCGCGTGTGTGTATATGTGTGGGGGTATGGGTGTGTGTTTGTGAATGTGTTCTATTTTACCTCTACGAATTGATAATCGGTGTTGGTTTATTTACATCCCCATATCCTAGCGGTTCGTCAAAAAGACTGATAGAATATATATCAAAATCTTTGTTAGAAAATAAATACTGGAATCGATTTGTTTGACTAAACCTTTCAAAGCGGTGTTCCAGCATGGCTACTATGCAATAATTGAAACAAGTAAAACGTAAAAGATGAAAAAATAACTGAGGAATTGATTTGTTTGTGGTCAAGAGTTAAGAGGAAATAACCAACAGTATATATTTATACACTGTTTTGGCCACGGATTTAATTTAGTTTTATCACAGAGAGGGAAAAAGTGGCAAAAATTAGCAATTCATGAACCCTGAATTGCTTATTAGTTCTTTTAAGCAATTTTACAAAAAGAACATTTTCTGTTATTCAAGAAATTTCGACGAGAATATTTCCGAATGTGTCAGCCAACAGCCAGTGTTTTGCGTGTAAAGAATCTCTTACCACTGTATTCATAAAAACATGGGCGGAGAACTCTTCAATATAAGTGGGATCAGCAGTCATCAGTCATGTGACTGTGCAGGTGAATTTTTGTCATCAATGACTAATTCTTTTTTTTTTGCTTTCTCGTAATTTTTCGTCTCTATTGTCTGATATAATGCATTGTTTGATATAATGCAGACAAGAATTCATGATTTTGGGTATTGTGTCATTGTGTCAAAAAACAAATGGAAAAAATAAAGGATATAATAGTTTACATCTGGCTTTGGAACAGAAGAGAGAAGAATTTGAGGAAATTTTTGTAAAGTAAAGAATGGCTACTTAAAGGCAAGTGAACCTAGATTTAAGAAAATAAAAATGGAAATGCTGAATTGAAGACTTCATTCTCGCTTCTATATGTAGAGATAATGTCACGATACTTAACCAAATTAATATCAGATTTTCAAATTTGAATTTCTTAAGATTCATAAAATTTTTACGCCATCTGTCATTCTGCGAATCAAGAAAATAATTCTCAGAGCTTGTTTTTCAGTCACTGAAGAGTAACTATAATGATTTCTTGGATTTTTTTTTCTGTCATATAAATCAGAACTTAGGTTTGTTTGTATGTCAGAAAAATCCCAATTTAAAAATATTGCAGGAATTTTCTGTTTTATAAAACTGAATGACTTAGAAACTTCTAATAGTAAAGTCTTTAGTCATTGTGAATTCATTTTGATAACTCTGGAAACGGCTTCATCTGCAGAGCACAACTTTTATGCTTTGAAACGAATTAAGAGACTCACCATAGACATATAAAACGCAAGTCTGGCAAAAAAAACAAACAAAAAAAAACAGGATTTATTGTACAGTCCTCAGTGCATGTATGGTTTTACAGTAAAGTTACAAACCATTTTCCTCGTAAACCAAGAATGATTCCGCTGAATTATGCTTAAAATGTCATGTCAAAATAACCCACAGTTATTACTTTCTACTTTTCATGCTAAATAGGAAAAAAAAATCATTACTACTCATAGAGAAAAACGACGGCGAGCGGGCAGAATCGTTAGCACGCCGGGCAAAATGCTTAGCGACATTCCGTCTTTCCGTTCTGGGTTCAAATTCGGTCGAGGTCGATTTTGCCTTTCATCTTTTCGAGGTCGATAAAATAACTGCCAGTTGAGCACTGGAGTCAACTCAATCGACTTACCCCGTCCCCCAAATTTATTGGCTTTGTGCCAAAATATGAAACCAATGTTCAAGAGAAAAGAACGTTATGATAAAAAAGTAAAATAATAAAATAATGAAGACGGATTTCAGGCACAAAGGGCCTTAGATTTCTTGACTGTTTACTTCTAGTGATGGGCCTTGATTTCTGAAATATGTAGAGTTTATTAAACATTTCTTTTTGGCATTGTAAGAAGTTCTCCGTCTATTTTGTTATTTTACATAATATTTATACTTTGGCTTCGTCAAAGATCTTAACATTATCGTTTGATGACCCCAAGCATTTTTTGGAACACACCACAAATATACACGTAAAACAGGAGTTAGCCGGACAAAATGCTTAGCGGCATTTCGTTTGTCTTTGCGTTCTGAGTTGAAATTCCGTCAAGGTCAATTTTGCCTTATATCCTTACAAGTTCGATAAAATAAATGCCAGTTGATGAATACCAGGATCGATGTAATCAACAGGCTCCCTTCCCGCCAAATTTCATGCTTTGTGCCTATATTTAGAAAGGATAAACATACAACGACTTGTAAATACATGTAGAAATCAGATTCGTGACGAAAAGAATGGCTTTTCCATTTTTCTCAACATACGACGTTCACTGAAGAAAAGTAATTGGTTTTTCTTTTTATCTTTTACTTGTTTCAGCTATTAGAATGCGGCCACGCTGTGGTACCGCCTTTAAGAATTTCAGACGAATGAATCGACATCTGTATTTTTTTTTTTA
>NC_142941.1:33868189-33875689 GCF_046866305.1 Octopus bimaculoides | reverse complement strand
ACTGGGGTCGATGTAATCGACTTAATCCCTTTGTCTGTCCTTGTTTGTCCCCTGTATGTTTAGCCCCTTGTGGGTAATAAAGAAATAATGATTTTCCAGAGTGACTGCCTATCTCCGTTGCTTTTCGTTCTCTGTATGACACCCTAGACTTTGGTACTCAGGAAAACGAACTTGGTGTACCAACTGAAGGAAAAATACCAAGCAATAAACCACCTCCTCTTCATGGATGATTTGAAACTGTATGGCAAAGATGAGACACAAGTGAGTTCCTTGGTGAACACGGCTTACTGCTTTAGTACTGATATTAAAATGGAATATGAACTCAAGAAGTGCTACCTAAAATAGGCACGGTACAGTCCCTAGCAGGGATAGAATCACTGAAGAGAGACTTGATTAGACAAATTGAAACGGATGGATACAAATACCTTGGTTTACTAGAGTTTAACGAGATAATGGAAAAGGAAATGAAAGAACAACTGAGGATGGAGTATTTTCGAAGACTGAGGTTGGTGCTGCGCTCAAGATTGACTGGATGGAATAAAATCCAAGTAGTTGATACGTGGGCGATAGCATCACTTCGGTATGGAGCGGGAATTATAAAATGGCAAAAGAGAGAAATGAAGAAAATGGAAACCAAGACCAGAAAAATGTTGACAGTACACGGAGCCTTAGAGTAACACCGATAGGCTGTACTTGTCCAGAAGAAAGCAGAGGAAAACAGCCTAGGGTGGTAAGTAATAAATTCCGTGGAGACACTGTTGAAACACGCGAAGAAGGCCGGCGTTATCAAAACAGAAAATTGAGTAACTAAAGAAAAAATTTAAACAAGAAATGAACAAAAAAAGAAAAAAATTTAAACAAGAAATGAACAAAAACAAAAAAAAATGAAAAAGTATGGAAGGAAAAAAATGTAAGGTCAGTTTGCAAGAGATGTGAACACCAGGACAGATACAGTGGACCGGTGGTTATGGATGAGGAGGAGTAACTTGAAAATTGAGACAGAAGCACTCATAGACGAAAAAGCATGGAAGGAAAAAAATGTACCCTCGGTAGCACTACCAGGCCAGAGATTTTGGGAAATTATCCATCGGTCCCGAGCCGAAAGTTCCCCGGAAAAGAGCGACTAGCTGATGTTCTTCGACACCCAAGAACGTCGTCGCACTTTTCCTCTACTAATCCTCGATAAAAAGCTAAAGTGGAGGTTCCACCTTTCGTTGTGTCTGATTAGTTGAGGGCTGTGAACTCTTTAAGACACTCCACTTTCCAAATGTTCCCAGTTGGTCTCAGTTTTTACCCAAGACTGCAGCTACGTTAAAGAAACTAGGAGCAGAAATACGTGTCTGGTGGTGTAGTGGTGGTGGTGGTGGTGACGATGATGATGTTGATTTGTGTATTGGTGGTGGAGGTGATGTTGATTCGTTTTTTTTTTGCCACAAGGGCCCACCGCATGGAGGACAATATCGAAGGATGAGTTACAGCATACAATAAAAAAATATATACTAAAACGTGGGGTTAACGTCAATCAAGGGGAGATACTACCACATTAAAGGATATAACAGAGGATATATAATAGAAAGTAGAGAAATAAATAAATATATAACAGAATCCCCAATAGCGAGGCAGTCCACTTAGGGTAATCCGGGGTAAACCCCACACAAATATTTTGGATTACTCTGCCATCCACAAGGCACGGGAAAGTGCCCTCTTCCAGTTTTTTTCTTCTCCTGCTTAGAAAAACATATTTAGCGGAGATCAGTTCAGTCTCACCAGTTTTGCCACTGCCGACCACCTTTTCATAAACACACTAGAAGGCAGCACCTCCCTCTCTACCCTCACCTTTATATGATATATGATATTTGAAGAAATTGATGCGGGCTTGGCCAGATAGGAAATGCATGTTTTCAAGCATTTCAGATGAGTCCACCACACAACTATTTTTTACCATAGCCACTAAGTAGAAAAAGATCTACCTTCCTTCTCTCGTAAGGGAAGATGGTGCATCGATCTTTACTATACACTCGGTAGACAGCTGAATTCGTCTTACACACGACAACAGCTGCTGCATACAATCCCGCAACTCTCTTATCCACGGAGTTATTAGCATGCAAGCATCTCAGGCAGGTTCGATTGTTGGCACTTCCATGCCTGATGAGCTTGTCTCGAACGGGCAATACCCCTCTGTAGTACTGCCATGCCAAAGACTTTTGGAAATTGTCCATGATCGAGACTACTCAGACTGTTCTCGTCGATGCTTAGATTCAATCATAGGCCATCATCACTCATACCCTCAACTAGCCCCCTATAGAAATCTTGGGTTGTTTTTCCGCTAACAGTTTTGGGCAGTTGGTACAATACAGTGAGCGCCCGGGAACATTCTAGATACCAAACGCTCAACCTTGGTCTATCCAGCTGTTTCAATAAGATGAGCTGCGGAATGACGTGTCGCACGACACGTCATTCACCCTTATTTTCGTCGTCGTCGTCGTCCAAATATCGTAGGGATTTAGATATTTCTATAGGTGCGACAGCCTCAAAGCATGGCGCAGCTTTACTACTACTACTACTACTACTACTACTACTACTGCTGCTGCTGCTGCTGCTACTACTACTACTACTACTAATAATAATAATAATAATAATGATAATAATAATAATGACAAAATTATGAATTTCCTCGAGACTAATAATCTTCATGTTAAATTTTTCCCCCTGCGTTGTTTTTTTTGTTTTTTTTTTGTAGAGAGAAAAACTCACTTCAAAAAGTATGTGATAAGAACTGGAATTGAGTTAAATAACGAATAATATAGTTCAAATTATAAACTGTACAGACTATGTAGAGTCCAAATCTCTCAATATCAGACTCTTTAGAGATTTTCGTTCTTTAATTAAATCTAAACATGGACATTTATTACATATTCGAAGATGAGATTGAAATATCGCAGAAAATTTCTGCAGCAAGTTATGTCACTATGAAATGAAGTGGAATTTTTTTCTTTTATTATTATTTTTTTTTTTATCAGGAAGGGAAAAAATGCATTCTTTAGCTTGAAGGTTTTCTGATTCCAAGTAGATGCTGCGCTTCAAATAGTTTCTTTCCAATATTTTTTGTTGAGTAAAATGACGTAAATATCTTTCCACAAGGTCGTGATCAAACAATTATTAGTTTAATGGAGGATGGAGAAAATAAGAGCTCAAATTAAGGTAGAAAATGGAACATAGTAAGGGGAAAAAATACTGTATCTTTTCCAGTATTCAGTCTACTGAATACGGTAATAATTTTAATGACGTAACCTTCTCGAACTATCAGGCAAAATGGCTGACAGAATTCAATCCTCACAATCTAACAAAAGAAATACGAAATACAAATGGTATGATAAGAAATATAAATGGTATGTTTAAATAATAGTGCAAAGGTGACGAAAAGTACAACACAAAGACAAGGTAAAAAAAATAAGCACAGAGTTGGTGTTAGCATGACAATCAGGAAATAGAGAAAGAAAAAGGAAATGTTTTTAACGTTTCCAGTATTAACGCTTCTTGTGCAAGATAGGACAGAGATGGAGATAAAAGACCAGAAAAGGAAAATCGGAGAAATTAAATGTTAAAATAATACTCCGTTATTACTCCCTATCTTTAATGTTAAATGGCGGGAAAAAATCATTAATATTCATACTTCGGTTTTATCAAAGATCTTCCGCCCATCCATCAATCCATCCACCCATCTATCCTTCCATCGTTACATCTTCGACCATTATTCTTGGGAAGGTCGTGGGGGTAGAGTCCTCGAGTGCCTTCTCCATAGGGTCCTCTGAGACGCAACCGTCATAAGACTTAATGGCTGGATTCCGAAGCGTGACCAACTGAGACTATGGTACAGTTCTTGGTCTACCAAATGTCTGCTGCCGGTTGGTTCGGCTTGAAGAATCCGTTTTGCGATTCTTTCCTGCGACATTTAAATCTGTGTCATTTGCATACCACGGCGTTTTTGTCGCGAGTCATTACATTGGCACTCCGTCGGTTACCACGACAAGGGTTCCAGTTGATCCGATTAACGGAACAGCCTGCTCGTGAAATTAATGTGCAAGTGGCTGAGCACTCCACAGAGTACCTTAATGTAGTTCTCGGGGAGATTCAGCGTGACACAGAGTGTGACAAGGCTGGCCCTTTGAAATACAGGTACAACAGAAACAGGAAGAAAGAGTGAGAGAAAGTTGTGGTGAAAGAGTACAGCAGGGTTCGCCACCATCCCCTGCCGGAGACTCGTGGAAATAAACACTCACAACGCCCGGTCTGGGAATCGAAACCGCGATCCTACGACTGCGAATCCGCTGCCCTAACCAGTGGGCCATTGCGCCTCCACTATCACTATGTATAGAAGGAGAGAGAGAGAGAGAGAGAGAGAGATGTATAGAAAGAGAGTGAGAGAAAATTGTGACGAAAGAGTTAGCAGAAGTTCGCCGTTACCTTCTGCCAGAGCCACGTGGAGTTTAGGTGTTTCGCTCATAAACACACACATCGCCCTGTCTGAGATTCGAACCCGCGATCCCTCGACCGCGAGTCCGCCGCTCTAGCCATTAGGCCGTGTGCCTCCATATGTATTTATGTATTAATTACTTCTACTTTTCTAAGTTACTTCTACTTCTCCATTTTTGATTCACCTTACTCCAATTAAATATCCTAAATGACTTGAGATACTCGTCCTGCTTTGGATTTTGTTGTCCTTTTACCTCTAATATATACCTGCTGACTTGGAAGCCTACTACGGATCCCTAGCTCCAGCCTCAGCAGTGAACTTGGAACCTAACGGATGACCAATTATAGCACTTACGCAGTGTATCTATTGGTTTAGATTATCAGTGAACTAAACCCTTGATATTCTTTATGTATGTCATTATTCAGTTTTATCTCAAGATTTGTTGCCAACAGAGAAAGAGCCGGTTTCTAACCTAGATCCAAGGCTCCTTCAATGGAATTTCAACACCAACAACAGGGTATGTATGTATGTATGTATGTGTGCAGATCTGTATGTTTTGTTTTATGAATGCATATAGTTGCATATCTAGACATGCTCATATATATATATATATAAATGATAAATTTCTGGTAAGTTTTACAGATTTTTATATGTTGATAAAGTAAATTAAATAGGTTTAGAGTTTGACCGTAAAAAAGACTATTGCCAAGCGGGAACAGAGCTTGCGTAGAGATTGAATTATGAGCCTGCATTTTTTTCTAATTAATACAAGCATACCACAACTTACGTCGAGTTGTTTTTACGACTTACGTCGTTTTTTCTTTCTTTTTCTTTCGTTTTCTTTTTTTGAGAAATCAATTGAAAATATAAACCTCATCTTCAGTTGATTTATCTAACTTTACATCGGTTTCAGCGAACGTATTCGAATGCATTTTTTTTTTTATCGAATAAATCGACCCCAGTACTTATTCTTAAGCCTGGTGCTTATTCTATCGGTTCTTTTGCCGAACCACTAAGTTACAGGGACGTAAACAAACCATCACCGGTTGTCAAGTGGCGGTGGGGGACAAACACAAACACGAACACACTTAGACACACACACACACACACACACACACATATATATATATATATATACATACACACACACATACATATATGACGGGCTTGTTCCAGTTTCCATCTACCAAATCCACTCACAAGGTTTTCGTCGGCCCGTGGCTATAGTAAAAGACACTTGCCCTAAGTGTTACGCAGTAGGACTGAAAATAGAATCACGTGGTTAGGAAGCAAACTAGGATAGCTTTAAAAAAAAAAAAATTGCCTAAATACCAATACTGAAATGGAAAATCAAATAAACCACCCGTATGAATATATGCAAATCATTTGTTAAAACAGATATGAGCTAACAAATTCTTTTAAATGTTTTTTTTTTGTGGGCGGGGCGTCGGTTTTTTGTTTTCGTAATACGACGTTTTTCGAGTTAGTCACCTGTCTTGAAAATATCTACCGACGTAAGTTGAGATATACCTGTACTAAGAAATCTTGGCATAAAAAGAAAACAAAAAAAAAAACATTTAATGTGCCGCAGTATGTGTAGTCTAGTAAAGTGACATGACCTGAACTAGGATCAGGGTTAGTTTTAGGGTTTAGAGTTAGAGTCGGGGTAGGGATTATGGTTCAGGTTCAGGTTAGAGTTAGGGTAAGGGTTTGACTGAAAATGGTCTGGTAGAACGCACGCCAATGTAATAACAAGCAGCCTTTATATAATCATTTTGAAATTCCATTGCGTCTCGAGCGTTTTCGAGATAGTAAACGTAATTTTATTGCAAAAGAAAAGCTATTATTAAATAACAAGTGATAGTCCATGTTAAATATATAAGTTAAGTATACAAAACTTAAATGATTTTCTAGAAGCTTATCAATATCTATTTTCATAAAATAAATGGCCTTGAAAAAATAAGTTTAGTAAATCGCTGTAATTATAAAATAAATTGGCTATACTAAGTTGCAGTTAAGTTTTTCAAGCAATAAAATTCATTTTCTATATGTGGCTGAAATACGGAGAAAATTAGGTGAAATCATCCGCCAATTTCCTGTTTTATGGCACTAAATCAGCTTTTCTTCCGAAATTAAATATTAAATTACTTCACAATATATTTACTTATATATGAACTCTACGAAAAAAATTGTAGTTAATAGAATGACTACAACTTATTAATATTTGTGTGTATGTGTATATATACATATATATATATATATATATATATATATATATATATATATATATATATATATATATATATATATATATATATATACATATATATATATATATACATGTATGTGTGTGTGTGTATATATATATATATATGTGTGTGTGTGTGTGTGTGTGTGTGTGTGTGTGTGTGTGTGTGTGTGTGTAAATGTATACGTGTGTACGTATGTATGTATTTGTATAGGTATGCATGTATAGGTATAATGAGTGTGTATGTATATATAATGCATATATATATATATATATATATATATATATATATATATATGCATACAAACCGTATTTCTTCAGTCACAAACCACATCAAGCGTTAAGACACCCTATAATTAGCAAGTATATTTTAGAAAAAAAAAAGTTTTTAACGATTTATGAAGAGCTTATCAAAAGATTTAATGCGTAGAAATATCTAATTTAGAGCCTCAGTAATAATAATAATAATTATTATTATCATTATTATTATTATTATTATTATTATTATTATTATTATTATTATTATGATTATTATTATCATTATTATTATTATTATTATCATCATCATCATTATTATTATTATTGTTATTGTTGTTGTTGCTGTTGTTATTATTGTGCATTGAGCATAATTTAGCACACCACTACTAAACCTGCTGGCTACGTACTGTCCATCGGTCTTCATTCCATTCCAATAGATCGTTCAGGTTTTTGAAAAATATTGCTAAGCACCCATTACCTGTGAACCCATTACTCTGTATAATAAAATTGTTATCTATCT
>NC_142941.1:33843189-33863189 GCF_046866305.1 Octopus bimaculoides | reverse complement strand
TGGTTGTGGGGAAGCCGGGAAAGTGATAAGGGTGGTTAAGGGATGGCTCTTTTGTTTCGCATTGTTCTTGGTCGTTTTGTTCATGTCGGTAACAAAACCTTGGGTTTGTTAGCATTAGCGGTAGTTGTTTAGTTACAGCGGTAGTAGTAGTAGTAGTAGTAGTAGTAGTAGTAGTAGTGGTGGGGGGGGGGATAGTGATGTAGTAGTAGTAGTTGTAATAAGTTGTAGTATTTGTAGTAGAAGCAGTGGTAGCGGTGGTGGTAGTGTTGTGCTGTTGGTATTGGTTGTGATTGTGATGGTATTGGTTGTGGTACTGGTGTAATCAGTGGTGGTGGTGACAGTATTAGAAGAAGCAGTAATAGTTGTGGTAGCAGTAATAGTGGTAGTAATAGTGGAGGTAGTAGTGAAAGTGTTGATGACGTCGGTGGTGGTGGTGGTGGTGGTGGTGGTGGTACTGGTGCTGGTGTTGTTGTTGTTGTTGTTGGTGGTGGTGGTGGTATTGGTAGTAATTGTGATGGTGATTGTGGTAATGGTGGTATTGGTGGTAGTAGTAGTGGTAGTGGTGGAGGTGTTTGTCAATGGTGATCTCAATTGATCATGTTGCTGAGTTTGCTGTTAGCTGTTTGTGCTGACGTGGATGGTAAAAGGAAAGAAAGCTGTCGATGATGACGACGACGACGACGACGATGATGATGATGATGATGATGATGATGGTGGTGGTGGTGGCGGTGGCGGCGGCGGCGGTGATGGTGGTGGTGATGGTGAAAGTGCAGCGCTCCTGCACCACCACCAACAACAACAACACTACCACCACCACCACCACCGGCACCACCACTACCACCACCGCCACCACCACCAACAACAACAGCACCTTCAAGCTACACCGACACCGGGTGATGGTGATGAAAGCCAAGCATCTCCACCACCACCATCCCTACCACCACCAACACCACCACCACCAACACCATCCCTACCACTAACCACATTTACAGACACCAAATGGACGTTTGTTTTTGCTTAAAAACAGCTTTTGTAGTCCAATATAAAAGGACGTTTAGATCAGCACAAAACTCCTCTATTTGTTCAGGTGTCATAACACGGTTTTTCTCTCTTTCCATCTTCTCTTTCTCACTCTCTCATTTTATGTGACGTCTCCACCTCTCTCCCTTCTACCCCCCTCTCTCTCTCTCTCTCTCTCACTCTTTCAGCTTTCTTGTCCCTCTATCTATCTAACCTCACATTATCACTCTCCTTTCTCCCCCCCCCACTCTCTCTATCTGACTTTCATTGTCCGTCTATCTGTCGGTCCGACCGTCTGCCTGTTTGACTGTCTGTCTCTTGTCTCTTATTATTTAATCGACTGTTTATTTCCGGGGCTTTTCATTTCCTCCCATAGCTCCAGCCCCTCACCTTCCTTCTCACTAACGCTTTCTATCCCTCCCCCCTCTCTCTCTCTCTCTCTCTGATCCTCTCTTTCTCTAGCTTCTCGATGAGTTTGCTGCCTTCTGTCTCTCCTTTTCTAATTCTCTCTTTCCCTCCCACTTTTTTCATTCTCTCTTCCCACCCTCTCTAATTCTCCAACTTCTCTTTATCACTTGACTCACGGCAGCCACCCTTTTCCTAACGCTCTTTCTCCCTCTCTTACACATTCTTTCATTATACCTCTTTCTCTCTCACTCTCTCTCTCTCTCACCATGTTTCTATCTCGCTTTTCTTTCCCTCTCATATACACACCATACTTCTATCTCTCTTTTTTTCTCTCTCTTCCCCTCTCTCTCTCTCTCTCTCTCTCTTACTTTCTCTCTCTCTCTCTTCCCCCTCTCTTTCTTTCTCCCTCTCTCTTCCCCCCTCTCTTTCTTTCTCTCTCTCTCTCTTCCCCTCCCCTCTCTTTCTCTCTCTCTATTTCCAACTTAGACATAATCTCTTCTCTATTTCCCTCTCAATCTAACCCCCTTTCTCGCTCTTGCTCTCTCTTTCTCTCTCTCTCTCTCTCTCTCTCTCTCTCCTCTCTGTGACTATCAATCTAACCTCTCTTTACCCTTCTACTAGATTTCATTACCTGCCCATCTATAAGTCTTTCTCTCTTTCCTCCCTCCATCTCCCCTTCCCCCTCTCCTATCTCACTTATTCTCTCTATATCTCCCACCTCCACACTCTCCCTTGTTTATCTTTGTTTCCCCAAATTCTCACCTTCTCCTCTCTATTATTCTCATGCTTTCTCTCCGTCACCTCTTTCTCACATACACGTTTTCCTTTCTACCTCTCACCCAACTTCTCCTTCGTTGTGGTTTTGTTTAACACTGGATCAACTCTGATCACTATTCCATCTGATGGACAGGCAATATGCTTCCCGACCGGGTTCAGTCCCATTGCGTGGTACCTCAGGCAAGTTTTTTTTTGTTTTTTTTTTGTCACAGAAGCGGACCAATTTGGGAGACAGAAATTAAAGGAAGCCCGTCGTTTATACATACATACATAGATATATATTTCTATATAAAAATAAGAGGAATGACCAGCAAAAGTGGACTCTTATACGCTAGAAATAAATGCTGAATCATCTTACCACGAAAAATATGTTCTCAGTAAAAATTTAGCGACACAAGAGACTGTAAAAGGACAAGACAAATGAAAAAATACTAAATAAAAAATGAAAAAACGATTAACCTACGTACCAGGGTTTCACCTGTTAAAATTTACATACGTAAATATCTGCAGGATCATCAGCGTAGTCTGTCGATTTAAAATATAATTTCCAGAACAAGACACAAGACGTCCACCCGAAAGGGAGCACGTATAGAGTTCTACAAATTACATTCAGTGTATCCGTTCAAATGTCTTCAATCTGGCGCGCTAAGTCCGGAAATAACTCTGCAGTTAATAAATTTTTGCAGCTAATTTACCTCTTATTTTTGTATGTAATATAATTTTAATCTTCAGATTTTTTTTATATGCTAGACTACTGGTTGTAATTGAATAATATCAATTTCTACCCTTATTAATAAATTTTATATATTTCTATATATATAAATAGAGAGAGAAATATTTATATGAAGGCACGTGACTTAGTGGTTAGGGTATTCTACTTACGATCGTTAAGTTGTGAGTTCAATTCCCGGCGTCACATTATGCCCTTGTGCAAGACGCTTATTTTATGTTGCTCCAATCCATTCAGCTGGCCAAAATGAGCTGTACCTGTGATTCAAAGGGCCAGCCTTGCCACATTGTGTGTCACGTTGAATCTCCCTGAGAACTACGTTAAGGTTACACGTGTCTGTGGACTCCTCAGCTATATGCGCGTTAATTTCACGAGCAGGCTATTCCGTTGATCAGATCAACTGGAACGCTCATCGTTGTAAGCGACGGAGTGCCAGTTTTCTATATACAAGGTGATTGAAAAGTAACTCCCAATTTTAAAATACTTATAATTATTATTAACTATAATTTTTTTCTCAAATGTGTTGTGTATATTCTTTAACGCACGGGAATTGATTCTATTTTCTTTTTTTTCTTTCAGATCGAATATTTTGTATGAAATTTAGAAGCCCTACAAACATGGCTGGACGTCTTACTGTGCAGGAACGTACCCAGCTAGCGGCACGTTACGAAAATATTCACTTGAGAAAACACAGCATACATCTTTGACGGACAATAGTGGTTACACAATATATTGAGGATATCATCTCACCAATGTACTATGGGACTAACGATATGGGGAAACAATTGTAATGATTTTAAATAAAGAATGTTGTTCAGTCCATTTTCTATTATTATTTATCTATTTATATAAACTTTATGGATACTGTGGAATTCCTGATGTATATTCAATAAATAAACCACCACTGGTTGTCAAGTGTTAGATGGAGCCAAGCACATATACACATACATACATACATACATACATACATATATATATATATATATATATATATATATATATATATATATATATAAAGGAATACAAAAAATGGGACAAGAACGCAAACCATCCAGACAGATGATATAAAAAAGGGACAAGAAAAGACAAAAACAAGGACAGGTCATTCGGAGTTTTCTTTCCTTAGTTGAGTTCCAGATTATCTTTGCAATTTCGGCTGGTTATATATATATATATATATATATATATATATATATATATATATATATGTGTGTGTGTGTGTGTGTGTGTGTGTGTATGTATGTATGCATGTATGTATGTATGTATGTACGTACACACATTCATATATATATATATATATATGTGTATATATGTATGTGTATATATATATATATATACATACATACATACACACACACAAAAATTCATACATGTATTCATATATATATATGTATATATATATATATATATATATATATATATATATATATATATATATATATATATATATACATACTTATACAAGAGAAGATTCCACATAGTTTCCGACTACCAAATTCATTCACAAGGCATTAATTGGGTCCGAGCTTTGGTAGAAGAGACCTCGCCAAGGTGTCGCTCGCGTAATAGGACTGAACCCGAAACCACTCGGGTGCAAAGTGAGCTTCTTAATCACGTAGCCATACCTACGCTTATGTGCGCGACTTTTATATAAATGATTTTGCCTGCTGTTTCTAGCATCCTAAACCGACACCACGTATCGGCTTTCCTCCTTGGCTCATTAATCAACGCCCTGATGTTTTGCTTCCTTTTTATTACAGTCACTAAAATTAACACATTTATTATTTTTTTTCTCTTTTTTCTTTTCTATTCATTTTTTTTTGTTTTGTTTTGTTTTTTTTTCTTTCCGTTTAGTTTTCTTGATTTTGCTTCCTGAAACCATTCTACCAACACTAACATCAGTAGAGCAACTTTTGTCACCACCATCATCATCATCATCATCATCATCATCATCATAGCCGTCGTCGTTACTGTCATCGTTGTCGTTGTTGTCATCTCCTTCATCATCATCATCATCATCATCACCACCACCACCACCACCACCACCACCACCACCATCATCATCATCATCCTCATCCTCCTCATCATCGTCATTGTCAATATTATCACCACCATCATCATCTTAATCATGGTTTCAGATTTTGGCACAAACCCAGAAGTTTTTTGAGATAAGTGGAAGACGGTGTCGATTATATTGACCCTAGTACTTGACCGTTACTTAATTTATCGACTCCGAAAGGATGAAAGGCAAAGCCGACCTCTACGGAAATTGAACACAGAACATAAAGACTGACGAAATACCGCTAAGCATTTTGTTCGGCGTGCTAACGGTTCTGCCAGCTCGTCACCCAGCGATGGTGGGGGACAAACACAGACACACACATACATATATATATACATATATACGACGGGCTTCCTTCAGTTTCCGTCTACCAAATTCACTCACAAAGCTTTGGTCGGCCCGAGACTATAGTAGAAGACACTTGTCCAAGGTGCCACGCAGTGGGAATGAACCCGGAACCATGTGGTTGGTAAACAAGCTACTTACCACACAGCCACTTTTATTTATTTATTTTGTTTTTTGCAAACTTTCTTGAGTCTGATATGTCTATGATAAGTCTTAATTCGTTTCAAAGCATAAAAGTTGTGCTCTACAGATGAAGCCGTTTCCAGAGTTATCAAAATTAATTCACAACCTCTGGCGATTTTACTGTTAGAGTTTTCTAAGCCATTCAGTTTTATAAAATTCAACATTCCTGCTATAGTCTTAACTTGGGATAGTTTTAACCTCGAAAGCTCGGTGGGATTTGAACTGAGTGCGTGAAAGACTGCTAAGCATTTTGTCCGCCGTGCTAACGATTCTGCTGGCTCGCCACCTTAATAATAATAATAACAACAAGAAAAATAATAATAATAGTAACCACTTTATATTAATCATCATCTATGTTTCTGTAAACTCGTTTATATCATCTTCATCTCAAGGCACAGGTTAAGAACTCCGTATGCGAACTTCTTGGGGAAGAAACCATGGCGGATTTAGGAATTTCAGATACAGGAGCATTTTTAATACGCATAAAATTAAACCCTGTGGGTGGGCCCCAAGTTTAAACGCAATATCCATTTATATTTCATAATATAAGTTATAGATATACCCTTGTAGCGAATTGCTTTCTAGATTCTTAGCCAAGATTCGAAGCCTACAAGTTTCTATGAGTTCCTTCCTAATGTTCTTGACATTAGCACTTCGAAATTTGTGAGGGTCAACTATCACACTTAAATACGTTCTATTGTTTAAATGAACACTCTTGGATTAAATGCAGTTCAACAAAGATAAATTCATTTACCTTCGATTGTTCTCCGACCTACATCAAGCTTTCCAATATGTATACAGTACCCAAACTCAGTTCTTTCTATTTCACTTGGCCCCTCGCGAGAAGAGCAGATCTTTCTTTTTCTCCTTTCACTTATGGTTTGCCACCTCGGGATTACACAACTTTCACGTCCTCTATTTGTCAAAACACATAGGTAAATTCTTTTACTCTGCGTCTCTTCTTCTATCTATCTTTCAGCGGTCACTCAGATAAACGTAACTACCTACAAAATGGACCATAAAACTAATCTTTGTATAATAACAACTCGAAAAAGTTGTATATTATACTGTGACGATAAAATAAAGCCCGTATCAACAAATATTATTTTCTCCTTGTCATTTATTTGGTGTACATACTTGTTACACCCTGAATGTAGTTTTGCATAATTCTTTTTGTACATAATATCAACAGAAAGGTAAGCTATCTGCCTCCACCTACGACGGCATACTTTGATTAAAAGGTTACAGTACACATACATCACTCGTATTTTATTTTCCACTATACAGGTATTCGGTTTTACGTTAAGGTGCAAAAACAAAGTACAGAGTAGGATTAAAAGGAAATAAAATAAAAACTGGAAAATGTCAGCATTTTTGAAGTAATGTATAAGTAATGACGCTAGTCATGTTACACTCATACATAGAGGTGAATTTCAAGTGTCAATGAATTTCTCTGCTGCTTCGTGATCAGCAGATGCTTTATCACCACAAATCTTTCAATATTTAATGTCCTGCGTTTCTTAAATGTTTGTAACCAGACTGCTGAATATTCACAGCTAGCTTCAACATTCAGTTCGGTTCGTCATGATAGATTTTACCTGTTTTATGATCAACATTCCGTTGAGTGGCATGCGTTTTCTCCGATGCTGACTTCATCAATACATGATCGAGATTTTCATTTTTCGCTCCATGTAGTGTTCTTCTATTTTTTCATTAACTTTTGTTCTTCAGTATTTGCGTAGAACTTCAACAACTTGTCATTTTTTTTTTTTTTTTTTCAGGTCGTTAATAGTCGTTGTGGATCTTTTCCCTTTGAACAGCACATCGAGAAATTAATTTTTTGTAACTAAACACTTTCAAACTTCGGACACTGGTAGAATGTGTCATATAAAACAACTTTTACTCTTAGTGTTGTTGAGAAAAGTTTATATTTTAAAAGTTATTTCCGCCTCAATAGACGTCATTGATTGTTTGACATTACCGAAATACGACAACTTTAACACAAAATAACTTCGAAAATACGCAATTTTCTCAAAAACGCCAAGAGTAAATGATGTTTTATGTGACACATTCTACCAGTATACGAATTTTGAAAGTGTTTAGTTACAAAAAATTATTTTTTAAATGTGCCGGCCAAAGGGAAAGGATCCGTCGTTGTTCCAACACAAAAATTCTCTATCGAATAGTTTACGCTACGATCAAAACTTTTCAACAACCTAACTTTCTGTGTTATAGATAAACATGTTTTCTATTTTCTTTTCATCATTACCCATGGACGCTGGCGTGGAGGAGCCTGGTTGGGTGGTCAAAAGTGTTGGATTCATGATCGTAAGATTGTGGTTTCCATTCCTGGACCGGACGACGCGTTGTGTTCTTGAGCAAAACACTTCATTTCTCGTTGCCCCAGTCCACTCAGCTGGCAAAAATGAGTGATCCCTCGACAGACCTGCGTCCCGTCCAGGTGGGGAATTTGTTCATCCCGGAAACCGGGAAACTGGCCCTTGTGAGTCTAAAAACTTCGGAAAGGTGTGGCTGTGTGGTGAGAAGTTTGCTTCCCAACCACATGGTTCTGGGTTCAAACCCACTGCGTAGCACCTTGTCTTCTACTATATCCTCTATTATATCAACTTCGGGCCGATCAAAGCGATGTAAGTGTATTTGGTTGACAGAAACTGAAAGAAGACCGTAAGCCCGTCGTGTATATAAATATGCATGCTTGTGAGTGTATGTGTGTGCGCGCGCGCTCTCACACGCGCGTTTCCCCACAACCGCTTGACAACTAATGTTGGTGTGTTTACGTATCTATGACTTACCGGTTGGACAAAATAAACCTATAGAATAAGTCCCAAAGTTTTTTTTTTTAAATGGGTACTGGGGTCGATTCATTCAACTAAAAGTTTTAAAGGCGGTGCCCCAACATTGCCGCAATCTAATGACTGAAGCAAGTTAAAAGACTAAAAACAATGGGAATAAATCCAGGGCTTTTTAACATTTTCAACACTATCTCCACACCACAGAGCACAAAACAGACGGTAATCGCAGTGGGTAACGAGCGAAAGTATTACTGTGGGGATTGCTGACAACGAACTGTCGGCAAGTGGCCAACTGTCTGGGGCCGGGGAAGCCACACCCAGGGTAGGAAAGGTTACCTTTCATAACGGCATACAACAGAAGTGCTTTGTGTTCATGAGATCTTCAAATGGGATCTTTACTTCGCTGAAGATTCCGCTTGTAGCGTATTATGTCAGTATTCAAAGACCTTTCGGATTTTTGAGGTTTACAGAATCTTAAGAGTATTGTTTTAAGCAAGACTACTATACCGCACGTGCGCTTGTATGTATGTGTGTATAAATATATATATATATGTATATGTGTATTTGTGTATTTGTGCGTGTGTGTGTTACCAACCACATGGTTCCGAGTTCAGTCCCACTGCGTGGCACCTTGGGCAAGTGTCTTCTACTATAGCCTCGAGCCGACCAAAGCCTTGTGAGTGGATTTGGTAGACGGAAACTGAAAGAAGCCCGCCGTATATATATATATATATATATATATATGTGTGTGTGTGTGTGTGTGTGTGTGTGTGTGTGTGTGTGTGTGTGTGTGTGTTTGTCTCCCCACCTTTGCTTGACAACCGATGCTGGTGTGTCTACACCCCCGTAACTTAGCGGTTCGGCAAAAAGAGACCGATAGATTAAGTACTAGGCTTACAAAGAATAAGTCCTGGGGTCGATTTTCTCGACTAAAGGCGGTGCTCCAGCATGGCCGCAGCCAAATGACTGAAACAAGTAAAAGAGTAAAAGAGTATATATATATATATAAACACAAACGCATGCACACACACACGCATGCACACACATACGCATGCACACACACACACACGCACACACACACATATACACATGAACAAAAGCATACAACCGTGCGCGAACTTTTGCATGAAAGCATGTGTATGTGTGTGTATGTGTGTGTGAGAGAGAGAGAACACGTCTTTATCTTTGTGAATGTAAAAAAATGTATGTGAACGTGTGTGAGTAACGATTGGGTCATGCTTGTATGCGCGCGTTCGCATCTATATATGTGTGTATGTATACGTGCATGCGTGACCACGTGCGTGCACGCATGTATGTGTGTTTATGCGTATGTAAACACCAGCATGCACACATGTGCTTGCGTGTGATTTAGCTTGGAGCACATCTTTTGACAAGCTGATACAGTCATAAAACCTACAGTAGACTGGTCAATTTCCACAAAAATGCCAAGTAAAATGGTTTGGAACTTTGGCCTTTTTTGGCTGAGAAATTGCTAAGACACAGCTGTTGTGTCCACACCTCTAAGCTTGTTATTGACATTGTGTGCCTTATACGTATATTTACAGGCGTGAAAATAAGCTGTAAGTCATGTTACAGATTAGATACAGGCATGATGAGGCTTTTCAAAATGAAAGTTTTATTGAACGTTCTCAGAAATAAAAGCTTCTATTTTATTGTACAGATCTAGTTGTGTGAGTGCGCACGCACGCAGGGTGTGTGTGTGCGTGTTATATATGGATGTGTATGGTGTTCGAGATGGCTGTGTAGGAAGGCTGTTTGAGAGTGTCTGAGAATAGTGGCATGAGTGTCCGCGCATGTGTGTGTAAGAGTATATATGCATGGGTGTTGGCATGCATGTATGTATGTATGTATGTATGTATGTGTGCGTGTGCGTGTGTGTGTGTGCGTGTGTGTGTGTGTGTGTGTCTATGTGTGCGGCATTATGAATGTTCTACGTGCATACGCATAGATACTCTCACACTCTCAAATGCACACACAGACACACACACTTATATGTACATACCTGTGTAAGCGTATCTGTGTGTATGTGTGTGTGGTGTGTGTGTGTGTGTGTGTGAGTGTATGTGTGTGTGGTGTGTGTGTGTGAGTGTATGTGTGTGTGGTGTGTGTGAGTGTATGTGTGTGTGGTGTGTGTGTGTGTGTGTGAGTGTATGTGTGTGTGGTGTGTGTGTGTGTGAGTGTATGTGTGTGTGTGTGTGTGTGTGACTGCATGCATTTGCTCTGTATGTGTTTGGGCACTTGTGTGTGTATGTTAGTATGTGTACAGGAGTGTGTGAGTGTGTGTGTATATGTGTGTATGTGTATGTGTGTGTATGTGAGTGTGTGTGTGTGTGTGTGTGTGTGTGTGAGAGAGAGAGAGAGAGAGAGAGAGAGAGAGAGAGAGAGAATCATAACTGAATATATTGATTCCTGAGTAAAGTTGCAGTGCTCCACAGTTCACACTTTCTGAAGATGAGAGTTATCGCGGAAATCAAAATATTCAGTTATAATATATACATATACATGCATATGTGTGTATCTGTGCCTACATATGTATACACACACACACACACACACACACACACACACACACATATATATATATATATATATATATATATATATATATATATTTCCGAGTTTGTATGATTGTGTATAGAAGAATATAGTAATCAATGAGATTACAGCCTAGTCTAATTTTCACGTTTTATTATTTACAATTTTTACAATTTTACAATATTTTAATAACAGAATATTATATATTTAGTATGGTAAATTTTGTGCACGTCCTCAGTGGTGAACACCCGATATACCTATATATATATATATATATATATATATACACAGTAAAGTAAAAGTTGAAAATACATCAAAATGAAATTTACATGTTAGGTAGAGTGGATGTGTGTGTGTGTGTGTGTGTGTGTGTGTGTGTGTGTGTGTGTGTGTGTGTGTGTGTGTATAGATAGATAGATAGATAGATAGATAGATAGATAGATATAGTTATGTATACATATTGTTGATGTCATAATAAATTTATAAACTTTCGAGAGAACGTGAAATAATTGTATTTTGGGAATAGGGAGTCTCGGAACATATACGTAAAGCTACAAATAATTGCGTGAGAATGTTTGGTTGAAGAAATCCTTTTTGAATAGAAAAAGTCGTAAATTTCGGTATCTATAACCAAAGCTACACCGAGTCTCACCCCTGACTGGGCTGTTCATTGTTATGCAAGAGTCACACCCACATACCCCCCCACACACACACATATTGGATAATAAAACGAATGGTTTACACCTGGCAGCTTACTGGTAAAACACGATCATTTTCACAGTGATCGTTATGTATATGACAAATGAAAGATGGTAGAAGGAATATACGACAATTTATTAATCACGACAATTGTTTCGACACATCTAACATCGATCCCTCAGGTGGAACACTCAACAATTAGTTCAGGAGTATCCGGTGATGCAGATGTATCTCAAAAGAAGAGAAAGCGAACACGTTTCTCTTTTTCCCCATCTGTAATTTTATTTCTGATCTTCTATATAAATGAAGATATTTCCTCTGTCTGGCTGTCTTTCTTTCTACAAAACGAAAAGTTACATTGTGGAACTGTTATTTTAATGAGTTGTATCTATTTATCACCCGACGAGATACATCTGTACCGCCGGATGCTCCTGAACCAGTTGTTGAGTGTCCCACCCATGAGGGATCGACGCTAGATATGTAAAGATGAAAGAACAGTGATTGAAGTTGTGAAGAAAATATTTATTTTTACCGTTACATTGAATATACCTTGCCTCGACGGGCAGGTGATAAAATCCTAGAGCATGCGAGGTAAAGTTAGATGTAGTATATTTTCCTTGTATAGTTTTGTGTACACTTTTTCTTAGCAGTAATCTACAGTTAGCGATAGAATGATGTTGTAAGAGATCAGAACTAGAGCTAGTGAAAGTTGTAGGGTCGTGGGAGGTTGTCTCATATTTGATGACAGTAAATTTCATTTCTCCCTCTGACCATTGTCTTTAGTAGCTGCCTTGCTTATGATAATGATTCTAGCGTTCCGCTCCCTAACTGATGGTAGCTGTCTCTGACTCGTACAACTGATTGAGTTGTCACGAGCCGACACAACGCAGTACCAAGAATCGAACTCATAACCTTACGATCGTGAACGAATACCCTATCAACTAGGTTACACACACACACACACACACACACACACACACACACACACACACACACACACACACACACACACACAAACACACACACACACATACAAACGCACACACTCACACACGCACTTATATATATACGACGAAATTCTTTCAGGTTTCGTCTGCCATATTCACTCACACGGCTTTGGTCGAGTCGAGGCTATTAGCAGAAGACACTTGCCCAAGGTGCAACGCAGTGAGACTGAACCCGGAACCATGTGGTTAGTAAGCAAGCTACTTACCACACAGCCATGTCTGCGCAAACACACACACACACACACACACACACAAGCATACATATACATACACTCATAAATGCATAAGAGTGTGCTCTTCTGTATAAATATGCAGGGCTTCAATACCCAAAAGCGATTGCATGCAATGTATGATTGCATGCAGATATTAGAAGGGGATATATAATGATATAATTAGTAGCATTATCTAACCCCGCCCCGCCAGTTTTCGAATCCTTTATTTCCTAATTTATTGCCTCTGTCATAGCCATACCACTCTAACCCATCCTATCATTCCCCTCACATACCATCCTTATGACTCCTCCCCATCACTCAAACCTCTGTCCAAAATAGATTTATGGCTGACCACTGTCCATCATAATTATCATTATCTTCCTTAATTCTAACTCCTCTCATTTCAGCTAATTTCTCCATCCTCCTCCTTATTTAACTGTGATACAGCAGCAGCAGAACCACCGCCACCACCACCACCACTACCACTACCACCACCATTCCTTTTAAAATTCCGAGTTCTTCAAAATCTTTCTGTAACACGAAATCTATTTTACTATTTTACCACCGATTTTTATGTTTAGAAATTTAGATGCGTTCCGACGGAAGATTTTTCATGAATAAATAATTATATATATATATATATATATATATATATATATATATATAAACAATATATGAGTATATGCATATATATGTACATGTATGTGCATACCTTCATCTACATGTACATATAGATACATATATATCTGGGTACATGACGTGGCAAAAGAACATGGACAAAATGATAGACAAGGTACAACAAACAAGCAGGCTACATAGAGAAAATATCCTTCATCAGCTGCCACCATTAAAACACCGGCGTTTCGATATATATATATATATACATATATATATATATATATATATATATATATATATATATATATATATATATATATATATATATATATATGATATGTATGTATGTATGTATGTATGTATGTATGTATGTATGCATGCATGTATGTATGTATGTATGTATTAAAACCACATTTGTGCATGAAAATATCGGTTTATAAACATAGGTGGTACAGTATGTATACAGAAAAAATATTTGAATGAAAATACATCATCATCATTTTATGTCCGCTTTCCACGCAGGCATGGGTTGGACGGTTCGTCACGAGCTTAGAAATACATTAGGTAATAATTAAGGATTCACTAACATTGCTGCAAATATGATTCCAATAATATCATTATAAGGTGCCTTTGCAGACTCGTTAGCATGTCGGACAAAACGCTTAGCGCATTTCTTCCGGTTTTTACGTTCTGAGTTCAAATCTGCCGCTATAAACATTGCCTCTTATCCCTTCGGGGTCGATATTGTATAGTACCAGTCAAGTTCTGTGGTTGGTTGATGTAATTGACTTGTCTCCTCTCCGTATAATCGCTGGCCTCGAACCCTGCAACAGACTGACGTCTCGTTCAGAGGAAATGTTCTGATCTCGGTCACTTATACGCTATGGAAACTGAGCAGACGGCCTTACGAATTCTAGGGCTTCAAGAAAAATCAATGCAATATCATAGGCGAAGGTGTGGCTTTGTGGTAAACAGTTTTCTTCCCAACCAGGTGGTTTCGGGTTCAATCCCACTGCGTGGCACTATGGGCAAGGGTCTTCTACTATAGCTTCGGGCCGACCAAAGCCTTGAAAGTGAATTTGGTTGACAAAAACTGAAAGAAGCCTGTCAGAAGTGTGTGTGTGTGTGTGTGTGTGTGTGTGTGTGTGTGTGTGTACGCATATGTTTTGTGTCTGTCTTTGTTCCACTACCACTGCTTGGTAATCGGTGTTGGTTTGTCTACGTCCTTATAACTTAGCGGGTCGGCAAAAGAGACCAATAAAATAAGTACCAGACTTACAAAAACAGAAAAAAACAAACAAAAAAATTATTGGTGTCGATTTGTTCGACTAAAAATGGCCGCACTCTAATGACTGAAACAAGTAAAAGCTAAAAATGCAACATATACTCACCATAAGTGTTGCCTGATGATAGTTCAGTGAAAGTTACTTCAGAGGTAAACTGATCCATAGTTGTTTGGCGTTTGAGTCACATCGTCTCATTTTCATCTCTGAGCTAATTATGAATTCATGTAATTTTAGTATGGCATTCACGATTAAATTCGTTGTCGGCAAAAACGTGCAGGCCTTCCTCTATAAATGCCTGTTCTTTAACCATGTCCTTTGCTGTCGGCTGAGGTGGACTGTATGGAGTCGGTCCAACCTTGTAGCTCGCTCGTGTTCGAACACTATTATATCTTCATTTAACAAACTTTCTCTTAGGGACCTTAGCAACTCGGCCCTATCATCTTCTACGAACTGTATCATTTTACCAGAGTCACAATATCTTTCAGAACGTCGTATGAACTGTGTGCTGGTCGAAAACATGTGAAGATGCTGGATAGAGTTTGGCCATGTTTTATTCCAAACAAACTTCATTGCTGAGGGTATATATATATATATATATATATATATATATATATATACGAGGGCTGTCTGAAAAGTCTTGAACCTCGAAAAAACAAAACATGGTACAAGACTTCTGATGATTTATTTTTCAACATAATCCCCGCCTCGATGGCTGAACACTTTCTCCAGCGGTGCTGAAGCGCCATTATCCCGGCGTAGAAGAACTCTTTTGTTTGGGATTCCAAGAAACTTCCTACAGCGTCTATGACGTCATTGTTACTGGCAAAATAGCGACCAGCCAGGGCTTTTTTTCATTTTTGGAAATATATGAAAGTCAGAGGGGGCTAAGTCTGGCGAATAAGGCGAATGGGGAACAAGTTCGTATCCACAATCACGAATTGTTGCCATGACAACCACTGAGGTGTGGGCTCGAGCATTGTCGTGATGAAAAAGGACTTCTCTGCTGTGTGCTTCCACTGCTTTGGTTGTTCTTTGGTTTCAGGCTGGTAGTGATGAATCCAACTTTCGTCCATAGTAATGAAACGAGCAAGAAAATTCTCTTCATCAGCTTCAAACAGTTCTAGATTGTTCGTGGACAAAGGGCACCTGGTGCGTTTCTGTTCAGGAGTCAAAAGGCGAGGGACCCACCTTGCAGAAACCTTTGAGAACCCAAGTTCTTTTGTCACAATGTTGTCTGCTCTTTCAGATGAGATGCCCTGTCTCTCGGCTATCTGACGACATGATATTCAGCGATCTTGCATTATCATACCAAGAGCAAGGTCAAGGTTGTCCTTGGTGGTTGCAGTTGGAGGTCTCCCTGGTCTTGGATCATCTTCCACACTCTCCCTGCCACGCTTGAATTCATTTACCCAGCGTTTGCCTGTTGCATATGAAGGAGCATTGTCTGTTAAGGTTCTCACCATATCTTCATGGATTTGTGATGGAGTCATGCCTTTCAAATGAAGGTACTTTATGACAGCACGATACTCAGTTTTCTCCATTTTCCTTGTAAATTCGAAGCTTGTTTATTCAAAAATCGGCAACAAAAAAATGTTAAATATCAGAATCATGAAAATGAGCAAGAATACTCCGAAAAGACTGTATTTACCAGTACTTATCGTCATCATGCTATATAGCAGCCCCGATTCTAGGTTAGGCTCAAAACTTTTCAGACACCCCTCGTATATATATATATACATATATATACATACATACATATATATATATATATATATATATATATATATATATATATATATATATATATATATATATATATATATATATATATATATATACATACATACATACATACATACATACATACATACATATATACGACGAGCTTCTTTCAATTTCCGTCTACCAAATCCACTCGCAAGGCTTTGGTCGGCCAAAGGCCATATTAGAAGAAACTTGCCCAAGGTGCCACGCAGAGGGACTTGAACCCAGAATCATGTGGTTGAGAGACAAGCTTCTTACCACACAGCCACGCCTGTGTCTGGGAAAGATATGAGCAGAGAGGGAATTCCAGAGCTTCACAGAGCACACATAATTGTAGATGGGGGCTGAAAAAAATCTTCTGACATTAAAAAGGAAGCGCTACCTGTTAGGGGTCCTGGCTATGTTAACGATGTGCTTTCGCCAGTAGAGATCTTGATGCAATTTTTAGGGCTTCAGCTGAGTGATACTCATGATGTGAGTGATACTCATGATGTGAGTGATATTCATGATGTGAGTGAGTGGATGGATGTGGTGGTGGTGGTGGTGGTGGTGGTGGTGGTGGTGGTGGTGGTGGTGGTGGTGGTGGAGTATGATGTGGTGTTTTCTTGATGTGTTAACATTGTTTTCATTAGTGTTGTTGTTGTTACTACTTCTATTTCTGCTTCTTTTTTTGTTGTTTTTTGTTGCTACAGCTAATGTTGTAGTTGTTGTTCTCGTTGTTGCTACTGCTGCTGCTGCTGCTGCTGCTGCAGTTTTAGCTATTGTTGTTGTTGTTATTACTATTGTTGTTGATGTTGTTGCAACTGCTGCTGCTGCTGCTGCTGTTGTTGTTGTTGTTGTTACTGCTGTTGCAGTTATTGTTGTTACTTTTGCTGCTGTTATTGCTACTGCTACTGATGATGATGATGGTGATGCTGATGTCACTACTGCTGACGCTGCTACCAATGCTATTATTATTATTACTGCAACTGTCATTGTTATTGCTTATATTGGTTTCAAGCTTTGGCACAAGGTCAGCAATTTCCGGAGGGGGGGGGAGAGCTTTAAATCGATTACATCAACCCCAGTACAAGATCTTTCTGGTTTGGCGGGCGCCATTTGTTTTCTTAACGAAACACTTTCAAACTTGGGACACTGGTAGAATGTGTCATATAAAACATCTTTTACTCTTAGTGTTATTGAGAAAAATTTATCTTTTTAAAGTTATTTCGTGTTAAAATTGTCGTATTTCGGTAATTTCAACCAATCACTGACGTCTATTGAGGTGAAAACAATTACTGCTGTGGATTGTCAACAAAACGTTGTGGCGGTGTAATGGGATCTTTTCCCTTGAATAAAATTAGTGCCGTTGTTTGTCAACAACAACTATCGGCGGTACTGTTATTTATGACATCTCTCGTGCGTTTGTACTGGTTTTAGCTTTAGTGTTTTAGGGTTAGGGTTCGGGTTTTAGAATTAGGGTTAGGGTTAGGGTTAGGGTTTGGGTTAGGGTTAGGGTTAGGGTTATGAGTATTTTTGCCAAATTTGGTGAAAAATTTGTGGCGGTGTATTGAACAGATTTTCACCAAATTTGGCAAAAATGCTCATAACCCTAATCCTAAAACCAGTATATAACTCGTACTTATTTTATCAACCCCGAAAGGATAAAAGGTCAAGTCGACATCGGCGGAAATTGAACTCAGAACGTTAAGACGGATGAAATGTCGCTAACCATTTTGACCAGCGCTCTGACGATTCTACTAACACAGCCTTTTGCTGCTGATGATGTTGCTGTTGCTGTTGTTACTGTTAATAATGCTGCTGTAACTGTTGGCATTGTTGCTGTTATTACTGCTGCAGATGGTGCTGCTGCACATCTTGTTGTTATTTTTGCTGTTGCGTTAATGTCACATTTCCATTATAATTTGCTTTATTGTATTACTAGCAGAAATACCCGGCTTTGCCCGGGTTAAAGAGAATAATGAAATCTAAAAACGCCGTCTAGACTACGCAACCCTCAACTGTTAGTAGCTACGATACCATATTTCTACCTTAATAACTCTCCAATCCATGCCAGCATGGCACATAGACATTAAGTGGAATGCCAGTCTCTCATCTAGGAGGGCCTTGAAATCAATGTTACCAACTGGGGACTATGTGTGTCGCAGTGATAATAAAAAGACTCAAAGGAGGTCTGCAACGAAATAATTTTACTCAACACTTTGCAAGTGAATCAGTTGAGGCAAAGATGCGTCTCATTTACTTGATAATTTATGCACCACATTGCAGAAATCACAATGTAAGTATATCTGAAAGGGTAGTCTTACACTGTTGTACCGTTGAATTACAAATAATGCTCATCTGTTATTTTTGGGTTAAAATTTCATCAACATCAAAAATATATGAATTTTCATGGGAGTTATGGCCGTTATGCATAGAATATAATTTCCAAATTTCATAAAGATCCGTTCAGTACTTTTGACGTAGTTTTGGATAAGAAAACAAATGACTAATGTGTGTTTGTGTGTGATGGGTGTATATATGTATAGATATCTGTATGCATGTATATATATGTATATATGTGTACATATCACATGTACATCTATATATATATACATCTACACATATGTATACATATACATGTATGCATATAGATCTATATCTATATATATGCATATACGTGTACATCTACATGTATATGTATACATATACATCTCTTTCTCTCTCTTTCTCTCTTTCTCTCTCTCTGAAAGTATCTGTCATTACAGTATCGAAATGTGATTGTTTCAGTTAGTGGAATAACGTGTACATATACATCTATATGTATACATATACATCTCTCTCTCTCTCTTTCTCTCTTTCTCTCTCTCTCTCTCTCTGAAAGTATCTGTCATTAAAGTATCGAAATGTGATTGTTTCAGTTAGTAGAATAGTTTCATTTTTAAATTGAAAGTATTTGACATGAGTGTTTTTGTTTCACTTTTGACACGTAATACTTAAATAGTGGAGGAGATATTATGTTGCCGTGGGCTCGAACTCTGCAAGAAGTTAAATTTTTTTTTTGACTAAAACACAACTGGAACCCTAAGTATTGCACATCCAGAAAGAATGGTAGCCTCGATAACGTGTGACATCATTTTCTAAATAATGCTCATCTGGTATGTTCGGGTTAAAATTTCATCAACATCAAAAATATATGAATTTTCATGGGAGTTATGGCCGTTATGCAAAGAATATAATTTCCAAATTTCATAAAGATCCATTCAGTACTTTTGACGTAGTTTTGGATAAGAAAACAAATGACTAATGTGTGTGTTTGTGTGCATGTGTATGTGTGTGTGATGGGTGTATATATGTATAGATATCTGTATGCATGTATATATGTATATATGTGTACATATTACATGTACATCTATATATATATATATACATCTACACATATGTATACATATACATGTATGTATAGATCTATATATATATACATATACGTGTACATCTATATGTATACATATACATCTCTCTCTCTCTCTCTCTTTCTCTC
>NC_142941.1:33818189-33835689 GCF_046866305.1 Octopus bimaculoides | reverse complement strand
TTGTTTCAGTCATTTGACTGCGGCCATGCTGGAGCACTGCCTTTAGTTGAGCAAATCGACCCCCAAGACTTATTCTTTGTAAGCCGAGTACTTATTCTATCGGTCTCTTTTGCCGAACTGCTAAGTTATGGGGACGTAAGCACACCAGCATCGGTTGTCAAGCGATGTTGTGGGGACAAACACAGACACACAAACACACACACACACATATATATATACATATACATATATATATACGATGGGCTTCTTTCAGTTTCCGTCTACCAAATCCACTCACAAGGTTTTGGTCGGCCCGAGGCTATAGTAGAAGACACTTGCCCAAGGTGTCACACAGTGGGACTGAACCCGGAACCATGTGGTTGGTAAGCAAGCTACTTACCACACAACCACTCCTGCGCCTTATGATAATGATGATATATATATATATTTTTAATTTGAAATGTAGGGCATACAATGTTGACTTCAGTGTGAGAAATAAACAAAGTGGTTATTATAAACTAAAATATCATTATGGACAGAAGATAGGTATGCTTTCCCTGATGAGGGTCAAATGTGACTAGAAACTATTCAGATTGTTCATCTTATTCTGTTCATGGAGAAATAAAACTTGTGACCATTTTGATAAAACTATTGTTGCAAACTTATTTTTTACTTTGTATTTGAAATTATTCTAGAAATATCGTGTAAGCACATTGAGAATTACTTAGTTAGTGTGTGTGTGTGTGTGTGTGTGTGTGTGTGTGTGTACATATATATATATGTGTGTGTGTGTGTATCAGACATAAAATAAAAACAATAACAACCAAGTGAAGAATGAATTTGACAAGAAAAAAAATACTATCCTGAAATATAACTATATATATATTCGGCAAAAGGGACTGATAGAATAAGTACTAGGCATCCAAAGAATAAGTCCTGGGGTCGATTTACGCGACTAAAGGTGGTGCTCCAGCATGGCCACAGTCAAATGACTGAAACAAGTAAAAAAAAAAAAGAGAGTATATATATATGCACAAATTAGTAATGAAACTGATGTAAGTATTCAACACAGCTTTTGTAGGTAGATAATCACTTTTAATAGTAGACTTGCTGTTAATACAACACCAATGGTTTCATGTGATTAAATTTACAGTTATTCAATGGTAGACTAAGTGTCAAATGATATTTACTATCACATTTACAATCCCTCTGATGAAACAACTAAGCTGTCAGTATTATTCAAACTCTGATTGAATAATTGCAAATTAATTAGCATGAAACCACTGAGATTATGTTAACAGCAACCCTCAACTATTACAAGAAATGATGTATTAAAAGAAATGATGTATACCATCATTTTAACGTCCACTTCTCCTTGCTTGCATGGGTTAGCCATATTTCATTGAAGTAGATTTTCTGCTGCAGAATGTCCATCCTCATGCCAGCTCTCACTTGTTTCTAAGCGAGGTCATACTTTCATTTGTATGATTGTAACCTTTGTATGCAACTGTCATGTAAATTGAAGACAAGGAGACCTACATACATACACACACATATGCACATGTGCACATGCACATATGCATGTATGCATATGACAGTTGTCTTTCAATTGCCATGAACCAAATCCACTCACAGTCTTTAGTTGGATCAGCATTTTACTAGAAGACATTACCTTAAGGTACTGTACAGTTGGACAAGATACAAAAGCACATGGCCAGAAAATGAATGTCTTAATCACACGGGCATGCTTGCAAGTATGTTTATATGAAAAGGTTATGTATATATATATATATATATATATATATATATATATATATATATATATATATATATATAAGCGAAATCGTGATGGTATCTGTGCCCAGCGTCGCCTTCCTGGCACTTGTGCCAGTAGCACATGTAAAGACATTCGAGCGAGACCATTGCCAGTGCCGCTGGATTGGCTCCTGTGCAGGTGGCACGTAAAATACACCATTTTATGTGTGGCCGTTGCCAGTACCACCTGACTGGCCTTTGTACTGGTGGCACGTAAAAGCTCCCACTACACTCCCGGAGTGGTTGGCGTTAAGAAGGGCATCCAGCTGTAGAAACTCTGCCAAATCAGATTGGAGCCTGGTGTATCCACCTGGTCCACCAGTCCTTAGTCAAATCGTCCAACCCATGCTAGCATGGAAAGCGGACATTAAACGATGATGATAATGATATATATATATGTGTGTGTGTATATATATATTTAAAAAAATGGAGAAGGCCGGTTTATGAGATTACCCTGGGTTTCTTCAAAATATGGAGAGGGAAAAGCCTCACTGTGATGGTAAACAATAGGACATTATATCGCTTTTCCATTGGCTATCAACTTGCAGCTATGGCGCCATCTTGCGGTCTCCAAAAAGCTATGAAGGTAAACAATGTTTTGAGGTCTGATGATACACCATAAAGCTAAAGCCTTTAGCAACAGAAAACCCAGGGTAATCCCATAAAATGGCCTTCCACATTTTTGAAAATATACACTGTTTTACATGTTAGAGTGTGCTCCTTCTCCGGATATATATTTTCTACGAACGATGTATATATATATATATATATATATATATACTCACACACACACACATACGCACACATATATATATATACATATACACACACATATATCTATCTATATATATAAAAATGAGAATGTGTGTCTGTGTGTCTGTCTGTGTGTGTGAATCCCTAAAACTCGAGAACTACGCAACCAATTTCATTCAAATTTTACACATGCCTTACTTAGGGTTCCAGTTGTGTTTTAGTCAAAAATTTTAACTTCTTGCAGAGTTCGAGCCCACGGCAACATAATATCTCCTCCACTATTTAAGTATTACGTGTCAAAAGTGAAACAAAAACACTCATGTCAAATACTTTCACTTTAAAAATGAAACTATTCTACTAACTGAAACAATCACATTTCGATACTGTAATGGCAGATACTTTCAGAGAAAGAGAGAAAGAGAGAGAGAGAGAGAGATGTATATGTATACATATAGATGTATATGTACACGTTATTCCACTAACTGAAACAATCACATTTCGATACTGTAATGACAGATACTTTCAGAAAGAGAAAAAGAGAGAAAGAGAGAGAGAAAGAGAGAAAGAGAGAAAGAGAGAGAAGAGAGAGAAAGAGAGAGAAAGAGAGAAAGAGAGAGAAAGAGATGTATATGTATACATATACATGTAGATGTACACGTATATGCATAGATATATATATAGATATAGATCTATATGCATACATGTATATGTATACATATGTGTATATATAGATGTACATGTAATATGTACACATATATACATATATATATACATGCATACAGATATCTATACATATATACACCCATCACACACAAACACATGCACACAAACACACACATTAGTCATTTGTTTTCTTATCCAAAACTACGTCAAAAGTACTGAACGGATCTTTATGAAATTTGGAAATTATATTCTATGCATAACGGCCATAACTCCCATGAAAATTCATATATTTTTGGTGTTGATGAAATTTTAACCCGAACATAACAGATGAGCATTATTTGTAATTCAACGGTACAACAGTGTAAGACTACCCTTTCAGATATACTTACATTGTGATTTCTGCAATGTGGTGCATAAATTGTTAAGTAAATGAGACGCATCTTTGCCTCCACTGATTCACTTGCAAAGTGTTGAGTAAAATTATTTCGTTGCAGACCTCCTTTGGGTCTTTTTATTATCACTGCGACACACATAGTCCCCAGTTGGTAACACTGATTTCAAGGCCCTCCTAGATGAGAGACTGGCATTCCACTTTATGTCTATGTTCCATGCTGGCATGGATTGGAGAGTTATTAATGTAGAAATATGGTATCGTAGCTACTAACAGTTGAGGGTTGCGTAGTCTAGACGGCGTTTTTAGATTTCACTATTCTCTTTAACCCGGGCAAAGCCGGGTATTTCTGCTAGTATATATATATTTGTACATTTTATAAATAAATACAAGGGAAATTTAAAGAATAATGGCTTTGTTGATAAGAGGTCCAGGTATGGCTGTGTGATTAAGAAGCTCGCTTATAAGCACATGGTTTCAGGTTCTATCCGTATATGAGGCACCTTGGGTAAGTGTCTGATACTCTGTGTGTGTATGTGTGTGTGTGTGTGTGTGTGTGTGTGTGTGTGTGTGTGTGTGTGTGTGTGTGTGTGTGAGTGAATTCAATAGACAGAAGCTATGTGGAAGCCTGTCGTATATATATTTATATATATATAATTAATCCCAAAAATCTAAAAAAAAAGAACAATGTGAGGACGTGGTGCATGTATGTATATATGTGTCTATATTTGTCCCATATCGCTGTTTGAAACTCTTGTTGATTTGTTTACATCCTCATAACTTAGTAGTTTGGCAAAGGAACCAAGCAGGGGGTAGCGAGTTCCCCAGCATGGTTGCAGTCCAGTTCTTCAAACAAGTTAAAGATAAAAGATATATGTATATATACATATATATATATATATGTACATATATATATATGTATGTATATATATATATATATATATATATATATATATATATATATATATATATATATATATATATGTAAACACACACACACACCAAACACAGACACACACACACACCATCCATCCATCCATCCATACATACATACATCCATACATATATACATACACACACACACACATGTATATATATATATATATATATGATGCATACATAAAAATACATATGACAGGCTCCTCTCAATTTCCATCTACCGAATCTGCTCATAAGACTTTGGTTGGCCCAAAGCTATAACAGAAAACACTTACCTAATGTGCCACACAGAACATACATACATTTACGTATATATATCAAAATAAAAAGGGATTACAAAGGATTAGTAATCTAATCGGAATACTTCTTAAGCTCTCTGTAGATGAAAATACAACAGGCTAACAAAAAGGTTTTGTGAGCTCAGGGTGGGGGGGTTTCCTACATTTTCAGTTGATCAATCGAACGATTGATAAGACTGAACCATGAACACGCGGAAACTGACATGCGAAACAGCTGTAAGCCTATAATAAATAAATAAATGTATGTAACCCAGTATTTCTGTCTATTTACACACACACACACACACACAAGCAAGCACATTATATTTTATCAACTCCCACATTTTTCTGAATCAATCTATAATTCCAGTTTAGAATTTGTATATAATTTTAAACAATTCTTCCATTTCATTCTCTGCTATTCCTAAATTTCATTTTTAGTGTAATATATTTATTTGCTTCCTTTATTTTGTTTCCCTTTGTTGTCATTCATTTTTCTAAAGTGTGTGTGTATATGTGTGTGTGTCACTGTTTCTTACTTTTTCATTCATTTCTGCTGCTGCTGTTGTTGTTGTTGTTGTTGTTGTGGTGGTGGTGGTGGTGGTTTTCTTTCTTTGCTTTCTCACTTTTCTTCCTAAAATATCTGCCAATGATCAGAAAATGTTGATGAGAAATAACATTAACCCTGGGTTCACAATCATGAGGTAGTGAGTTCAATTCCCAGACTGGGCTGTGTGTTCCGTTCTTGAGCAAAACACTTTATTTCACATTGCTCCAGTTCACTCTGTTGTAAAAATGAGTTTTGACGTCACTGGTGCCAAGCTGTATCGTCCTTTGCCTTTCCCTTGCATAACATCGGTGGTGTGGAGAGGGGAGGCTGATATGCACGGGCGACTGCTGGTCTTCCACAAACAACCTTGCCCAGACTTATGCTTCAGAGAGGAACTTTCTAGGTGCAATCCCATTGTCATTCACGACCGAAGGGGGTCTTTACCCATTTACAACTATAAGAACAAAAACAATCACAATATCAAGTACAACAACAACAGCTAAAACAACAATAAAAATAATTTTAGGGGAAGGATGAATCAGTTACATAGACCCTAGTCTTCAACTGGTACTTATTTTATTGACTCTGAAAGGATGAAAGGCAAAGTCGACCTTTGCAGAATTTCAGCTCAGAATGTAAAGACTGACGAAATACCGCTAAGCATTTCGCCCGGTGTGCTAATGATTCTGCCAGCTCACCGCTTGAATAATAATAATAATAATAATAATAATAATAATAATGATAATAATAATAATCCTTTCTACTATAAACACAAGGTCTGAAATTTTGCAGGAGGGGACTAAGTCAATAATACATCAAACCCAGTGTTCAACTGGTACTTAATTTATCGACCTCAAAAAGATGAAAGTCAAAGTTGACCTTGGTGGAATTTGAACTCAGAACGTAACGGCAGACAAAATACCGCGAAGCATTCACCCAGCATGCTACCGACTCTGCCAGCTCGTCACCCTGAAATCCTTATTATTGCTGTTATTAGTGTTATTATTAAGCTGATGTGCTGGCAGGATTGCTAGGCAAAATGTTCAGTGGCATTTCATCCATTCTTACATTCTGAGTTCAAAATTCCACCGAGGTCAACTTTGCCTTTCATCCTTTTTTGGGGTCGATAAAATATGTCCCAGTCAATTACATCATCTTGCCTCTACCTCGAACTTGCTGGCCTTGTGCCAAAATTTGAAACCATTATTATTATTATTATTATTATTATTATTATTATTATTATTATTATTATTATTATTCTTTTATATATTTTTCTTTTATTCGTTTCAGTCATTTGACTGCAGTCATGCTAGAGCACTGCCCTTAGTCGAACAAATCGACCCCAGGACTTAATCATTGTATGCCTAATACTTATTCTATCGGTTTCTTTTGTTGAACCGCTAAGTTTCAGGGACGCAAACACACCAACATCGGTTATCAAGCGATGGCGGCGGGAACAAACACAGACACACGAACACACACACACACACACACACACACACACACACACACACATGATGGGCTTCTTTCAGTTTCCGTCTACCAAATCCACTCACAAAGCTTTTGTCAACTTGGGGCTACAGTAGAAGACAATTGTGCAAGGTGCCACACAGTGGGACTGAACCCGGAACCATGTCATTGGTAAGCAAGCTGTCTACCACACAATCACTCTTGTGCCTATTATTATTATCATTATCATTATCATTATTATCATTATTATTATTATTATTATTATTATCATTATTATTATTATTATTATTATTATTATTATTATTAAGGCGGTGAGCTGGCAGAAATGTTAGCATACCACATGCCAGGCAAAATGCTTAGCCGCATTTCATCCATCTCTACATTCTCAGTTCAAATTCTGCCAAGGTCAACTTTGCCTTCCATCCTTTCGGAGTTAATGAAATAAGTACCAATTATGCACTGGGGTCAACATAATCGACTAGCCCTCTCTCCCAAAATTTCAGGCCTTGCACCTATAGTAGAAAGGAATATTATTATTATTTTCCCGGTACTTGTGACAGTGGCACGTGAAAAGACATCCGAGCGAGGTCGTTGCCAGTGCCGCTGGACTGGCTCCTGTGCAGGTGGCACGTAAAATACACCATTTTGTGTGTGGCCGTTGCCAGTACCGCATGACTGGCCTTTGTGCCGGTGGCACGTAAAAGCACCCACTACACTCTCAGAGTGGTTGTCGTTAGGAAGGGCATCCAGCTGTAGAAACTCTGCTGAATCAGATTGGAGCCTGGTGTAGCCGTCTGGTTCACCAGTCCTCAGTCAAATTGTCCAACACATGCTAGCATGGAAAACGGACGTTAAACGATGATTATTATTATCATTATTATTATTATTATTATTATTATTATTATTATTATTATTATTATTATTGTTATTAATATTTGCAGAATTTCATCTTTTTGCATTCAAATTCCATTGAGTTTGACTTTCACTTTCATCATTCCAGGATTCAATAAAACAAGTACCAGTCAAGTACTGGGGTCGACTAGGCCCCTTCCCACAAATTTCAGGCCTTGTGCCTATAGTAGAAAGGATAATTATTATATAATGATTAGATTGGTTAGTTGACTGAACAACTGGAAAACTCATTGCTGAAAGTGGTGGTGGTGGTGGTGGTGGTGGTGGTGGTGGTGGTGGGATGTCTATTTACTGTAATGTGTATCTATATGTATGTATATGTGGGGATAAGTGTGATTATATTTGTATTTCTGTTTGTGTATTTGTGTTTGTCTGGTTGTACGTGTGTTTAGTTACATATGATTGTGATTATATATGTGTATTGATGTGTGATTGACTAAAGCTAACTGTGGTTGTATGAGTCCGTGTGTGTCTGCATATATGTGTGAGTATCTGTGTGTGTGTGTGTGAGTGTGCATTTAAGTGTGTGTGTATGTGTGCATGCACATGTATGTCCCTTTGTATGCAGTTTGACTATACATGGCTCTGTGGTTGTATGTGTGTGTGCATGGACTGAATATGATTTTGTGACAACGTTTGTATGACTAAATGTAGCTGAATGGCTGCATATGTGTATGTATTCTTATGTGTATGCTTGCAATGTAGGATAAATGTATGTGTGTGTGTGTGTGTGTGTGTGTGTGTGTGTGTGTGTGTGTGTGTGTGTGTGTGTGTGTTGTGTTTACATGTCGTTAGTGAACTACCTGTGATCCATCTCTTCGTTAGCTCCACTTGTATGCAGCATGATTCGGAAACAACAATTTCTCCTTCCACAAAATTTGTGAATTTTTAAAGTTTCTTTTTCGGTTTTTTTTTTCATCCTTTTTTTTATACACATTTCATTTCTATATTTATTTCCTGTTCTTTTTTTTCTCTCTCTCCTTCTCTCTTTATTTAATTTTTCCAAAAATTTTTCATTAATATATTTGTGTATTATTTATTTACATAATTTTTTCTTTATAAAATATATATATATGAATATATTTTTTTCTTTCCATACATAGTCACACAGACATTCATTCAAACACAATCATACACACACACACACACACACATACAAGCACATGCACACAGATGTTCGCATGCATGCACACACGTGCATTCACACACATTTTGGAACCAAAACCAGCCAGCCTGCTGTCATTACATGCTGCTGCCATCTCTCACACACCAATTTCAATACAACAGCAGACCACTCTCTCCATTTTTTCCCCCTCTCTTTAATTTCTCACTTTTTCTCTCACTCCCCCAACTTTTTCTTCTTTTCTCACTTGTTTTTTTTTTTGTTTACTTCCTTTTTCACACCGTCTTTATTTGTTGCGTCCTCTTTCTCTTTCCCTCTCACTCTCTTTGCCCATATATATATATATATATATATATATATATATATATATATATACATACACACACACATATACATACACACATACATATATATATATATATGTGCGTATGTATATATATATATTATATATATAAACATATACATACATATATACCTATATATATATAGAGTTAGATATATGCATACGTATACATGTTATTATATACACGCACGCACACACATATGTATATATATATACACAAATACACATGATATACATACATATAGATCTCTCTCTCTCTCTCTCTCTCTCTCTCTCTGGAAATTTTGTTAAGTGCCAGAACACGAAACTCACGGACCCCGAGACACTCTAACTTCTGCCGATTAATGATATAATTTCTTTTCCCCTTTTCTCTTCTCTTCTTTCTCAGTCCCTCTCTTTATTTCCTCTTTTCGTTCCTCTCTCACTTCACTGTCTTTCTCTTCTACTTTCTCTTTCATTTTCTCCTCACGCTCTCTGTTTCTCTCACAAATAGACTCTCTCTTTCTTCTTTCTCTCTCTCTCTCTCTCTTGCACGCTTACTTTTTCTTCCTCCCTTTCATATTCTCTTCTCTCAGCTCCCGTTTATTACATTAACCCTCTCTCTCTCTCTTTCACTCTTGTAACTTCTCTCTCGCTTTTCCTCCCTCTGTCACTCTCTTCATTTTAATCCAACCCTAGCTCAACCTTTTCCTTATTCTCTCTTCCTTTCCCCCATTCTCTACAACTCATACTCCCTTCGTCCCCTCCTCCTCCTCGTCACCCTCTCTCATAATCCTTACCTTTACTTCAACTTATCTTTCCCTCCCTCAAGCAGCCACCACGACAGTGACAAACCCGCCAACCAACCAACCGACCGAACACCCAGCCAGCCAGCCAACCATATGAAGCTATTTCAACATATCAACAACACACGGACTTCAGTTTTCCCTCGTTAACACGCGAGAAACAGTTGTTACGGAAAAGGATGATATATAAACACACATTGCCGAGTGATGATGATAATGGCAAAAAATATACGAATTACAAAAAAATGTATGAATTAGAAAAATATATTTTCTAAAATAGTTTTTTTTTCTCTATTTCTGGAAGTTGGAGAGGACTCCAACGTGTTAAAACAAAACAAAAATAAAAGAAAGGAAAAAAAAAAGATTTAAAAAAGCCTAACACATACATACAGAAAAAAGTATATTTTATTTTTAATCAAATAATACAAAATTGATAGATAACAAAACGAAAAAAGTTATATACATAGATTGTTACACCATTTGTGTACATACGACATATCTACACGCACTCACACCACATACATACTACACCAAATACATACATTACTACATACTTTACAAAACTATAGAGAAGATTAAGGTAAGTCAACTTTAAAATATTTTTCATATAAAATACCTTCCGTTAAATTTCTTTCAATCATTTATAATCTCTTTTTTCACACACTCGTTCATTCATTTGTTCAGTCGGTTTATCTTACATTCTTTCTATAGAAACTTCAAAACCTGTCGGTATTCTCGCTTCGGCTAATAGAATTTTGATTCCGGTTAAAAGAGTTTGAGAAGGTAACGAAAGATTTAAAAAAAACCCTCAAAAATTACAAAAACTATCCTCATTTCATCAATTAATACGTGATTAATATTTTAAAAAATAAAAATGTGTACCTGTTCAGTGATATCAATGACTGTCAACTTTACCGCGATGTAGTTGCGCGTATGTGCATCTATCTATCTATCTATCTATCTATCTATCTATCTATCTATCTATCTATCTATCTATCTATCTAAGACAAATTGTCTATCTGTGTGTGTGTGTGTGTGTGTGTGTATGTTAAATTTCACGAAATACACGTTTGAAATGGTCACCAGAACGCTTTTCTTCTCGATATAAATTGTTGAAGTTTGGATCACACCTTCTCTGGATCAGGTCATATTCCAAACAAGCAGGACTTGTCTTATCAGCTTTCCCCCATCCCGCTCCTCGGGCAAAGTAATGCACCAAGGCCTCTAAATGCACATCCACAACATAGATTAGCATTAGGTTCCACAGACCCGAGGAGAGTCCTTGGACAACAGCGTAGCACAATGTACCCATGTTTTGAGACAGCACTCCAAACCTGTACAACTGCGATGTATATATGTAACATATGATCCTTTAGAAATAGTCGGAAATTATCAAGTGTGCTAAACACTGTAATTTCCTCGGATATGCGTAGGATTGCGATTCTGCAAAAGCAAAGGACGAGGCAGAAGTGGTGGGTATCACTCTCCTTTCCGTAATTTTAAAGTTTTTGACTTTCGAAAAATTTTCTTTCTTTTTTTTTTTTTACTTTTAAAAAGTTACGCATGCATTTGAAAAGTCGTAATCTATGATATTTAAAACATGCATTCGAAAAAATTTCCGAAAATAAGTCAAAACTGAAAACTTAACGGAATGGGTCTGGGCAGAAATTCTCTTGCTTTTTTTGTTCTTTCGATCGTAACCGAAGAAATTACGATCTCGGTTTTTGGCGCACTAAATAATTTCCGACTTAATTCTGTAAGAACGCAGGTGCGCGTGTATATATATGTATGTGTATATATATGTATGTATATATATGTGTGTATATGTATGAATGTATATATATGTGTGTGTATATATATATATGTATATATAAATGTGTGTGTGTGTACTTACGCATAAAATTCCTGGCTTTCAAATACAGTAAATTGGCGAAAGAAAATACAATACTTTCATTTCGTTCTCACGCTAATTCATTCATTCATTTAAGTTTCTTTCTTCTACATTTACGAATTTTAAACCATGTCTAAATTGCCTATCATCTCACTCCAGCAGTGATGGAAATGGATTTCGGGAGAGAATCATGGGCTACGCCAAATTCAGGGAGGCTGACGAGATAGGGAAGAAGATGAGGGCCAGACGCCTGAAGACCTTCTTCTAACAACTGAAAATTAGGGGATTTCCACCCCTACGTTTTCTGAACGAAGTTTGTATTTTGTAACCCCCAGGACTATTAAGTTCTGTGTGACCTCGAGTGAGATTTTCAATAACTTTTCTATGACTGGTGTCTCTCCAGCTAGCGGCAGCCTTTGGGTTGCAGTGCCTGAAACACAGCCTTAAACCCGTTATTGCGTACTCCACTTTCCATCACTGTTGTTCAGTGAAAACAAGTGCTATGCTAGGGTTCATTCACTTGAGCATATATGTATTATATAAATATATATTTTTAACTACAAAAAATTGGTCATGCGGTATTTGTTCTAGCTGTCTACATTCTGAGTTCAAATCCCGCCGAGGTCACCTTTACTGTTCATTTCTTTTCGGAGGTCGATAAAATAAAGTAGCAATCGTGTGCATCTCCCACCCTACCAAATTTCAGACTTTGCACCTGTATTAGAAACAGTTGTCATGTTTACCATAGTCTCAGAATGAAGGCTTGTCTTTTCTGGACTGAAGGTATATGCACTTCCTTTATGCGTGAGTGTATCCGCCGCGTCTTCGCACGAGTGTGTGTATTTGAACGCAGGCGTAACCGAATGGTGAAGTTCACTTAGTAATCTTATTTGGTCCGAATTTCCAAGACGTGGCTGTGAGATAAGAAGCTTGCTTCCCAACCACATGGTTCCGGGTTCAGTCCCACTGCGTGACGCCTTAGGCAAATGTCTTCTTCTATAGCCTCGGGCCGACAAAGCCTTGTGAGTGGATTTGGTAGACGGAAACTAAAAGAAGCCTGCGCTATATATATATATGTGTGTGCGTCTGTGTCTCACTACCTAGTGACAACCGTTGCTGGTGTGTTTACGTCCCCGTAACTAAACGGTTCGGCTAAAGACACCAATAAAACAAGTACTAAGCTTTAAAAAATAACTCCTGGGGTCGATTTATTCGACTAAAACTATTCAAGACGGTGCCCCAACATGGCCGTAATCTAGTAACTGAAACAAATAAAAGATAAACGGTAAAAGTATCTTCTATTACACACACACATATACGTAAACATCGATTTTCCGTTATCTTTGGTTCCAAAGCAAATCTGGACTATCGATTTTTTTTCGAACCAGGGCTTAATCATTCTCTAAACTAAACAAATTTTAATTTTGCTTAAATAATTTAATAAAATACTGGTACTTTATTTATAACTGACTGATTCAAATTTATTAACAATGTACTGTGTGAAAGGTACCAGGAAACTAGACTGGCGGGTGCGGGAATTTGAAGTGCCTCCTAATGAATTAGTGCGGGTTAGCAGAGATTCCAGACCAAAGTATCCGGGAAATAGGTGTTGTAACTACACACACAGCTTTGAGGGGGTCACCAACCTTATAACTGAAACTAGATGGACGGAGAACTTATGCCGAGTTTCCTCGAGTTGACTATACCTGTGAGAGAGTCCTTGCCTTGTTAATTAATGTGCCATATCAACACTGCTTGGGGATTACGTGTGTGATACAAGTGTGTGTAAGGCCAGTTCTATGAACAAGGAGTTCTAAAAGTGTGTGTGTGTTAAATACACATATATATGGGCTGTATCGGCAATTCGATGGACTAGCTTGATGACACGGTGACATGCTGAAATTGGGGAAGGATTATGTTAAGAGTACAACTGGCTATGGAGTACTCAGTCACTGACATGACTCTGAGTAGACTGTGTGTAGTATGCGTATGTATATACCTATGTACAAATATGCATGTATGTGCATATGTATGTGCATGTATATATGTATGTATACAAGTGTGTACGTATGTGTAGAAGTATGTATAAAGGTGTGTATATGTATCTGTATGTGTATAAATATGTATATAAGTGTAAGTATGTGTGCGTATGTTTATAGGTGTGTGTATGTGTGCATGTATATATATAAGTGTGTGTATATATATATATGTGTGTGTGCGTATATGTGTACCTATGTCCGTATGTAGATAGAGATAAGCGTGTGTGTATGTGCATACCTATGTATATATGTGTGCGTTTCTGTATATGTATGTGTGCGCGCGTATATATATAGATACGTATGTATATGCGTATGTCTGTATATACACATGTATATGTGTGTGTTCATGTATATTTATGTGAGTGCGTGTATATATATATATGTATGTATATATCTTTTACTTGTTTCAGTCATTTGACTGCGGCCATGCTGGAGCACCGCCTTTAGTCGAGCAAATCGACCCCAGGACTTATTCTTCGTAAAACTAGTACTTATTCTATCGCTCTCTTATGCTGAACCGCTAAGTTACGGGGACGTAAACACACCAGCATCGGTTGTCAAGCGATGTTGGGTGGACAAACACACACACACACATATATACATATACATATATACGATGTGCGTGTATATATATCTATGTGTATGTATATCAATATTTGTATATCTGTGTATATATATATATATATGCGTGTGTGTGTGTGTGTGTGTATTGTATAGATGTATACATACAAACAACGATTTATATACGTACTATACCTGTAATAAAAATTTTCAAAAATGCCCATCCTTGTCTAACACCAAATTATGCAAAGTATACGGGAAAATTTCATTAAAAGCCCAAGTATATCTATGGAATTTCAACCACTTATAGATAAATATAATAACTCTACGAACAGGTAGTTCTGTCCATCGAAGAGCTGAAAATATTCATTCATTCATTATAGACACTGAAAGAGGATCCACCAAAAATGTTTTGTTTTACTTCAAAATAATTTCCTAAACTGAAGTAAATCTAGCATGAACCGGCATCTCTTCATTTATTCCGTCACTAGTTTTTGTTATTGTTGATTTGTTCCGTGTTAAGCCTCTGATTAACAATACATGTGATGAAAGAAAGAGTTTTCCGTTTCTGACCATCCCGCGTTAATCTTTTTAATTTTTATTTTATTTTCATACATAGTTTATCCAGTACTACATACAATAATACACAATATTTCAAATTGTCGAACTTATCTCTTTCTTTTTTCTTTCTTTCTCTCTCTTTCTCTGTCCATCCATCCCCGTCTATCTACCTTTCCGTCTATCTATCTATCTATCTATCTATCTATCTATCTATCTATCTATCTATCTATCCATCCATCCATCCATTTAGTGTATACTAGTTATTATAAAATAACTAGTATTCACGGTTGATTCCGTTGGTTAACCGTATTATTCATTCAAGCGACATCTATTCCAACCGTGACAATTCCGTTTGTCCTTTCTAGTGCATGCGAGGGTATGTATGTATGTATGTATGTGTGTGTGTATGTGTGTGTGTGTGTGTGTGTGTGTGTGTGTGTACAGGCAGACAGGTCGGCACTATATCTGATTTGTTTACATCCTCGTTATGATTAACGGTTGGGCAAAAGAGAGCAGAAGCGTTACCAGACTTAAAAATAAGTACTAGGAACGATTTGATCGCCTTAAAATTGTTTAAGGCGGTGCTCCAGTATGGCCGCAGCCCATGATTGAAGCAAGTAAAAAGAGTGCGCGCGGTGGTTGTGTGTTTAGACAAACATATTATGTATGTATAATGTATAAACACGTAAGTGCCAATACACGAAACTCGCGGCCTCTGTAATTCCTATCGATATATATATATATATATATATATATATATATATATATATATATATATATATATATATATATATATATATATACATACATACATACATACATACATACATAAATATATATATATATATATATATATATATATATATATATATATATATATATATATATATATATATATAACACGCTCATCTTTTGATTTCTGTCTTTCTCTTCGTATCACCAAATCTATAAACACGTTTCAACACAATATATAAACGTGTCTCACAGAAAGAAATTTGGTTGCTATTTCCATTTGTCGGACGACCACGTACATACAAGATCCCTCTTATTCGATCTAACTTTTGAAAGAAACAAAAATGAAACTAGACAAGGAACTAAATAAGAAAAAGAGACACTCTTTCCGTTTTTCTTCCTTTCTTCTGTTTCTCTGTCACTCTTTCAAACATCATTATTAATTCAATCATTCTTCCTTTTCATAATTTCCTTTTTCTCGCATTTATTATATTATCTTATTTCGTCAACACTTCTCGTCTTTCTGTCTGTCTTTCTACCTTTCTGTCTTTATGTCGGCCTATCTTCCTTTTTCTCTGTTTCATATCTTTCAATTTTCTTTCTCTTCTCTTTTCTTTTCTGTTCCTTAAATCTTTGACACTTCTTATTTCTTTCAGTTTTCGCTTCCCTGTTGTCCTTCCCTTAATTGAAGTCTTAACAATAATTCCATTTCATTCCTATACTTCTTTTCCTCGTTTTCCTTTCTTTCATACTCATCCTTCAATACATTTTCTTCCTTACACTCTTTATTTTACCCTTTCCTTATCTTTTTCATTCTGTCACTCTTTCGCTTGCCTTCAAAGCACGGCATATTTTTCTTCTTTCTGTCATTGGTTCCTTGTCAATTTCGTTGTCATTACTTCAAACCCCGTCTTATTTATTTCTTATTTTTATTTCACACCGCATTACCCCAGCTTTCAAAACTTAAAACTTAACATATTATTTTAAATTGTAAAGTGAATAATCCTCCATACTTTCACACAAGTATACGCAACATATACTCAAGTACACACACACACACATGCACACATTTGATAGATGATTTGCACGATAGTCTCGGCTCTTGAATCACTTTTTCAACTTTCTGCCGATTCAAAAAATACATAAAATATATAAGTATATACCAATGTATTGAGTTCTATTTATCCTGTGCTTTTTTTCTTTAGAATACACGCACTCAAACGTGTGTGTATGTATGTATGTATGTATGTATGTATACTTACAAAACACACGTACATACACACGCATACATACACACACGAACACATACACACACGAACACATAAACACACAAACACATAAACACACAAACACGCCGTCTGTTTCGATAATGAGTATTTATTTATACTCACTGACGTATTGACTAAGTGACTCAGTAATACACAAATACATGTAACTATAAGGTCAGCTTCAAGTATAGTCAGTGTGACAGACCATGTAACGAAGTTAGGCCTTTAAATGTATAGATAAAATTTATCTGACAGACTTCAAAGTTTCTATCTATCTAATTTCATTTACAAGACTTAGGCCAGCCTGAAGCAATAGCAACAAACACTTGGTCATGAATGAAAGGCAAGCTTTTTTAGTCACCCGATCATGTTATATGAACATGGGTGATACTTATAGATTAAAACAACAACTGAGTTAAAATAAAATCAGTCAGATATTGTTGTATA